>NC_087153.1:34148021-34163021 GCF_035594125.1 Scylla paramamosain | reverse complement strand
TGCTGAGACAAGACTGGGCCACCTCTCACTAATGGAATCGCCTGCGTTTTTGTTATCATTATTATTGTTGTTGTTGGTTATTATTACTATTATTATTATTATTATTATTATTTATTATTATTATTATTATTATTATTATTATTATTGTCATTGCTATGTCACTATTAGCACCACAGTGTCATCATCATCATCGTCATCATCGCCATCGTCACCACAATATCATCATCATCAATGACTATCTGCAGTGATAAAGAAAAAAAGATCGAAGATTGAAGGTAGCAGAGAATCAAAAATAACAATTCGTTGCTGGTGAATCTGATATGTTTATATATTTTTCAATCCAATCCTGTTGCCTTTGTTTATCTCTCCCCATGTAAGCAAAAGGGAGGAAATAGTAAAAGCACATAAAGACGATATCTGTCAGCTACACAAACTTTCTTAATTGAGTTGATTCTTGCTATCCCTTTATCTCAAGTCAGATCATTTTATTCATTTTAACATCTAACTTTATCTTCTAACGGTTTTCTTGGTCTAATATTTTTCATGTGCAGCGCCTTATGACTACACTGCTGCGACGCCTTAAGTCATCCACTTAGCAGTCAGGTAACACTGGAATTCCCTGCCCGCTTCTGTATCCCCGCTTCCCATGACATGAACTCTCAAGAGGGAGATTTCAAGACACTTATCCTCCAATTTTAGATGATCCATTCAGCTTTCTTTCGGAACCGGCACCTCAGTAGTCCTTTATTTTATTTATTTATTTTTTTTAATTATTTCTCCCTTTTCCTTTTTTGATGCCCAAGACCAGTGCCCCTATTACATAAAAAAAAAAAGTTATGGTGGTGTTTGAACTGACTTACCAACTACTGCTTACATACTCCCGCTAACCTCTGTGATGGATATAGTGAAGATGGAAGACTGGTAGGGTAGGATAATGAAACACTAGAGGGAAGGGGACGGGTTAGAATAGGTGGAAATGGGTAGGAAAGGGACTGCCGCAGGTAGACTTGGTGGCTTCTTGTTGCTGACTCCTTATTTTCTTATGTTCTTATGTCCTTAAAACATCATAACGCGGATTCAGTGTAAGGGGACGAGGAGGACAATGGCGTAGAGGAGGTCACTGGAGAAAGCAGGCGTGGGTGGTGATCCGTGTGTGGGTGTGGAATGGAAGGTCTGACACTAGAGGAAGAGGAAGTGAGTGGTGCAATTGGCAGGTTGTGAAGATCGAGGGCACTGATGATGGTGGCGGCGGTGGCTGTGGTGGTTGTTGCAGTAGTCTTTATAGGAAGCGGTGGAAGATAGATGTGGAAATGAAGTGGGAAACATAATACTCTTGAAGAACTTGGGAGTTGAGGAGTAACTGTTGTGGGGAAATAGAGAGATTGGAGGCAGGGAGAGGAGATGAGTGGAAGGAGGACGATGAGAGGTGGTGAGTGGTTGAGAGAGAGAGAGAGAGAGAGAGAGAGAGGAGAGAGAGAGAGAGAGAGAGAGAGAGAGAGAGAGAGAGAGAGAGAGAGAGAGAGAAGTGGAGGCGTGGGCGGGAGGCGCGGTTGGATGTTCTCTGTCTCTCAGTTCTCAGTTTTCTCAGATATTTATGTTATTTTTTCTCGTGGTAATTTATGTTTCTGTCCTCTGGTGACGCAACCCAGTCAGTGTTCTTGGGAAGCAAACTTTATTTTCTTCTTTTTAGACTCAGACTCCTTTGTGCTTGGTCTGTTTCTTTCCGTTATCACTCAGGTCTCCCGTATTGTATCATGTATAACCCCAGGAACGGTGTAGAGGTGCAAAGTGTCACGCCTCGATAACCCGCACCCTCCTCACTCCCTTATCACAGGTTCTTATTTCTTTCTCCCTTATATTTTCCTTTGAATTTCCGCGGTCAAGGTTACGTAGGCCGAAAGAGACAGGCGTGTTTTTTTTATAGGTACGTATTTATCGTTTATGTAAGATTTAGTTTAGTTTATCTTATTTGCTGGTTTATTTACCTATTCACTGATTTTGGCCGCAGTTTTATTATTTATTCGTCTTACTGTAATGATTTAGTTGTTTTAGATCACGTTTCGTTTCTCCGTCCACCTTACTTGCTTTAATTACTACAGCCTCTGGACACTTACCGGCTATTTATGTCAGTTAGTTAGGTTAGGTTTATCTTATTTTATTACAACGTACTTTCCTTGGACACTTATCTATTGTTTTGTGTGGGTTAGGTTAGGTTAGGTTGATTATTACTTCCCTTGGACACTTATCGACTGTTTATGCTGGCGTGACGGACAGCCTTTCCCTCAGCGTGTCAGTGACCGGCGCCGAGGTGGACGTGTGCGGCGCCACATAATAGGCGGTGTATCTTGTCTCCCTCCGAGGGGCGGCGGGACTGAGGGACTCGTGATATTTAGGTTCAGAGCTGGAATTTCCTGTCGTGGCTGATTCTCGCGCATTCAACGCCCTGGTCCTCAGTCCTCGTGCCTATGTGAGAACGATAAAGGCTAACCGCATGGAGGCGGCGGTGGTGGTGGTGTTGGTGGCGGTGGCGGCGCAGTGGTTAACCTTTGGCTTCGTTGTCATATAAACTCAGGTTCGACTCCTACACGCGGATAATGGTTTAAGATTACCTATATATGTCCCTCATTAGGCACAGTCATTCTTCAGAGCTTCTACAGGCTGTAATTATGGCAGGGCGAGAGAGTGTCTTATAACGTGTATTTATTCAGACCGCTCAATTGATGTGGTTCACGGCGGGGCTTAACTGGCAACGATGTGTATAGATAATAAGTAGTGAGTCCTTGCGGGTATAAGCCATCTGTTCTGTACGCCTTCAATTGCGGTGTCCGTGTAATCTCTTATCAGATCTCCGGGTTTTTTGTTCCCGTGAGGCGCCTGCACAGTATCACCGCTTCTTGCCTGTAATTCTCCTGAAAGCAATGTGGAAAAAAGGGAATTCCAGATGTTCTTGTTTTCACGTTGACGGTCATGGCCGCCTGAAGAGGGAGACTAGCTGGGTGTTGTTTTGTCCACTTTGTTGTTATTGTTGTTGTTGTTGTTGTTGTTGTTGTTGTTGTTGTTGTTGTTGTTGTTGTTGTTGTTGTTGCTGTTAGTGGTGGTGACAAGGTATTATCTCAAAGGTATCTTCTTATTTTCAATTCACACCTTCGGATCCTATATTTTTTTTTCCTGATTTCATTGATTCTCTCTCTCTCTCTCTCTCTCTCTCTCTCTCTCTCTCTCTCTCTCTCTCTCTCTCTCTCTCTCTCTCTCTCTCTCTCTCTCTCTCTCTCTCTCTCTCTCTCTCTCTCTCTCTCTCTCTCTCTCTTGTGGCCTTGTGTTTTGATATAAGTTCAGTATAGCTGGCCGCTGCGCACATGTTGCTTAGTTTGTGCTCCGTGTTCCGCCTTGAAAGAAGCCTCAAGACGGTGCTTTTCTCCTCCAAACCTACGTGCATTTGTATTATTACTATTATATATTTTCCCCCCTGTGTGTAAAGAAGACTGAATTTTGGATAGAAGACAGGTAAGTAGGTTAATAAAAGGCATACCTGTCGCTCCAAAAAAATATTAATAGAAAATTATTTTAATATGGTTGCCCATATTAAAATACGTTATCTGCGAACGCAACAACACACACGCAGATAGAGAGAGAGAGAGAGAGAGAGAGAGAGAGAGAGAGAGAGAGAGAGAGAGAGAGAGAGAGAGAGAGAGAGAAATATATAGGAATGAAAAAAAAAAAAAGAAAAGAAAGCGGAAAGGGAGGGTAGACATTTATGTTTGATATATGGAAGAAGAATGTTAGGAAGGAAATTCTTGTCCTGAAGATGAAAGTACTCGTGTTTGGTGAACCGGTACCTGACAGTAGTTGAGCAACACCCCTGACTAATCCTGTACTGGAAGGAAGGGAAATACTTGGTAGTCTTTAATTCTTCTCCCTTCAATAGAAAATATCAACAAAAGCACAATACATATCCATGGTGTTCCTTTTTCTTTTTTTCTTTCTTTTTTTACTTCTTGGTCAGACTCCCTTAAAGTTAAAAAAAAAAAAAAAAAAAAAACTAATGCATTTATCTGTCAGCTATGTAGTCTTTGCTTCCCTAATCACGTCCAAGTACATTCTATTCTTTCTCCACATGGCGCAATATCACTTCCTTGTTGCGGCGCCCTATGTCAGTAAGTCTTTCAGTGTCTATCTCTTTTCACTTAATCGGATCTGACGCACTTTATACCTGAACTTACCGCCACCTCAACTGATATGTCCTGTGATGAACATTGGGAAATTAATATAACCTTCCATGTATAAGGTTAGGGTGATTTGAGAGTGTGTATGACATGTTCTTCGATATATAGTATGTAGTATGTGTAGTATGACTATAAAACAGGAAATATGCTTTCTCTTAAACATGCACATTTTCTTTCTCAATGCAAGAATTTGTGTGTAGTCGACTGTAAGACCGCTTAAAAAAGCTATTTAATTTTTATCCGTATGATGAAGAAAAGTCGAAGGATATAATTCCAATTTTTTATGAAAAGTCGTAGTTTCTCCTTTCGTACTCTTGAGTTAAGTACAGTGTGCGTCTGGAGTCTTTGTACTGGACAAAAATAGGGTGGTAGGGAAATTAAGGCTGAAGCAAAATATATATTGCCTTACTTTTCCAATACAGGTATTTTTCAGTAACTGAGTAACTGTGAGGAAATGTGTGTATAGAATTCCCGCTTCAGCCTGATTTATCCTAACATGTTTTCCATCTCAGCGCTGCTTTTCATTTTATTTAATAATTTTAACTTCTAATGACGGTATGACTCTTGTTACTTCATTTGGGTAACATTAGGCGATTTTAATTAACGAAAATTAAATTTTAAGCACCAAAAGATTTGAATTATTTATTTTGGCCCCCAATGGTGTCTCCCATAAATAAACTCAAAATTTGCACCACATTTTATTAATATAATTAAAGGAGAAGCCACAGAAGTGAAAGGTTAATGAAAAGTATGTCGCGCCCTTGTAGTTAACTCTCATGAAGCATTTAATCATACGTAAAACTTTTCTATAAGCATCAGTAACCTGCAGCAGAACACTTGCACTGAGGAAACGTTTAGGCGCGTCAGGAGGCGACTCGCAGCCCTCGTGAGTCGTGAGTCACGCTTCGTTGGAAATGAACAGGAAACGTGGACACCGAGCTAGTGAAGCACCCACAGACCCCACGCCCTAATGTTATAACACACTACTCCATCACTCCATTACTCACCGCGCCTCGACCCCCGCTGACGTAAACTTAACAAGCGTGATTTCCCTTATTTCAAACGTTCGTATTCCTATCAGACGCCGAGTGACTGGACGCGTACGGCACACGAGCGACGCGGCATCCTGAAAATGAGCCTAAAAATAGATGGAGACAAAGGTTATAATTGTGTGCGTCTCCTTGTCTGACGGGGAGATAATCCTGGACGCCGCCGGGGGAAGGGAAGGGCGTCGGTCAAGGAGGTCATGTGATTCATCCTCATAGGGTCAGGATGTTAATGTCTGTCCCTGGCGAGCCCCCGCGGCGGCACTACGGTTGAGGACACGAGTACTCGGCGATGAGCTACTGTGGAAAGAAAAAAAAAGAAAAAAATGGGCTTCCCGAGAGAGACTAAGGAATGCGTGAGGGTAATTATAATTTTTTTACTGAGATAATGAGATGACATAGGAAAGGGCAGGATATACGAACGAGTCATCGCGTGGTGCAAACAGGACATGTTCTTTATTTTATTTTTTTTTTTCTCTCTCATTCAAGTAGGGGACATCATTTTTTTTTTTTTTTTTTTTTATGGAGGTAGGGAGTGAGGCTTTGATAGTTTTTCTTCTGACATGATTAGGAGAGTGACCAAGGATTTCTAGAGAGAGAGAGAGAGAGAGAGAGAGAGAGAGAGAGAGAGAGAGAGAGAGAGAGAGAGAGAGAGAGAGAGAGAGAGAGAGAGAGAGAGAATATACTGCTTCATCATCGTTTCCTATCCTCCACCGTATCATCACCACATGCATCACAGAAAAAAAAAAAAATATCGTTAGAAGTTCCAATAATTTCTTTCGGTACAAAAAAGTCTTCTTTCATTTACTTCTTATTTGTTCTATGACATTTACTTGCCGTTGGCGCGTGAGGAGCAATTTTTTCCTTAGTTTATTTTTAATGTGACAGTGATATCTTACATCATTGCGCCATACTACACCAGCGACTCGGGGTGATGTGAATGAGTTGACTGACGTTGCTGGACAGGATGAGGTTAAATTACTGAGTCTATTCAAGTCATGCACCATCTTATTTGAGGACCAGTTTCTTCCTCTCTCTCTCTCTCTTTTTTTTTTTTAATCTAACTCTTATTAAGCTTGACGGAAGTGTAAGGAGGTGGGTGTACACATGCTATATACACATCTTATATACACGTACGGGCTCTTAAACCTGGTGAAAAAGTTCGATGCAAGTAGAAGATATGATTTCGAAAGATAGCACTGATAGCAAAAAGAGAAGTCGAGGTGCTAAAACATTGTTTGTAGTTTCATTTGTGCTCATTTCAGTAGTCTAGAGTTGCTGAAATATTGTAACATTTGTCATACCATCTTCACTAGTCAAAGGGTTCATGGTAGGAGCGGATATGAATGTGTGTGTGTGTGTGTGTGTGTGTGTGTGTGTGTGTGTGTGTGTGTGTGTGTGTAGAGGGAAGTGAGAGGAACTGAAGCAATGCTGTTGTGAGGCGTCCGTATTTTAGAGCGTTTAAGTTTCTCATAGGAACTATTTTGAAAGACCATAAAGATGAATGTTTAGATTTTCATGAGTGCTTTTATTTATTAATAAAGCTAAATCCTTGTTAACTGTTACTAGAATCACGAAAACACCGTCACAAACTCTGATAACCCTCACTATTACAGGTTAAAAGTTTGTGAGATAAGATAGCGAAACGTTTGAGAATGCGATCCAGTCTCGTGAAGTTAGAAGTGGTTAGTATTGCATCATGTAACCAATACCAAGAGGTGCGGCATGGTGGGTGGGCTGGGGCAATGAGGAGCAGCGGTGAATAGTAAGGAGGTGGAGGAGGTTAAGGTGAGATAAGCGAACATCAATACTACGCCACCTCTGCCTCTGCCCTCACTCCGCCTGCCTTATCTTACCCTTATCTGGTAAAAATGCACAGACTGACGAACCGGTGGACAGGAGGATGAAGAGCTTCACTGTGGCTTTGCGAACTGATACACACACACACACACACACACACACACACACACACACACACACACACACACACACACACACACACACACACACACACACACACACACACACACACACACACACACACACACACACACACACACACACACACACACACACACACACACTATTATTATTATTATTATTATTATTATTATTATATTGTTGTTGTTGTTGTTGTTGTTGTTGTTGTTGTTGTTATTTTTATTACGTGCTGCCCCGGAAACTTTGTCCTCAGTAATTAATGGAAAATAGTGCCTTAAGTTATCCAAATATGTTAAAGGTAATTTTGTTATCTTTGGCTATATACTGACTACTACTACTACTACTACTACTACTACTACTACTACTACTACTACTACTACTACTACTACTACTACTACTACTACTACTACTACTACTACTACTACTACTACCACCATCACCACAACCACCACCAATACTGCCTTTTGAAAGTAATGATACCCCAAGACACACATCACCTTACGAGTATACCACACAATTACTCACAAGAAGGCGACCGTCACCGCGCACCAACAAAGGTTATACTCACCCCCCACCACCACCACCCGCTGCATTGTCATGTTCCGCGCTGCACTCACGACATTCTGACTTCGTGATGTGTTTGCGTTAAGCTGTTCATTGTTCCTGATCCCATGTTCCTCTCTCTCTCTCTCTCTCTCTCTCTCTCTCTCCTCTCTCTCCTCTCTCTCTCTCTCTCTCCTCCTCTCTCTCTCTCTCTCTCTCTCTCTCTCTAACAAAAGTGGCAAAAGTAACGAAACTACACCATTTTTTAGATACATACTTACAGAGAGAGAGAGAGAGAGAGAGAGAGAGAGAGAGAGAGAGAGAGAGAGAGAGAGAGAGAGAGAGAGAGAGAGAGAGAAAGGAAACGTTTAATGAGCAGAGGAGAGGAAACACGGTGCCCACACGAGAAGAAGAAATTGGCCACGTTAATAACACCATATATTTTAAGCACCCCCATAAACACTGTCTGGGGAAGAGAAAGAGGGAGGGAGGGATGGAGGGAGGAAGGGAGAGGGAGGGAGGGAGAAGGTTTAGAGGGACTAGAGAGAAGAGAGAAGGAACTCATCTCTCTCTCTTTCTTCACGATTATTTTCAAAGTCCACAGTTGATTAATCGGGTTCTCAACAGTGTTTTCCCTATTTATAATGCAGAAATTTTATCATTTTGTCATTAGAACCGTGAGAACAGCCTTGAAAACCCGCCAGTGTAACTCCAAATAGAGGCCTTTTGAAAGAAGCCGGGGTGCAGTGAAGAGACGTTTCAGAATATGATCCTTGTTGAAGAGAGGAGTGAATGCGGCGGTCCACGTGGGGGCGCTCTCCTCTCGCGTTGTATCTCCTCTCATTACTCCTGATTTGCATAAGCCGCGGGCGGAGTTACAAAGCGGCTGATCCTCGTGCGTGGCCAGGGGAGGGAGGAAGAGTATATCGGAAGCATGTGGTGCACGTGTCTCTTGTACTCATTGACTCTCCTCGGAGGCAGAATGTCAAGTTTTTTTTTATTTTTTTTATTAGTCTCTTTTTCCTTATCTCTTCCTCTAACCCTTCGACTGTTGTGAGTTCTCAGGTTAATATAAATGGTCTTGTGTAAGTTTAGGTTGTAATTCACAACAAAGGAAGAAGCTTGTGGAGTGTTTTTGGGTGACAATTCGACGAGTTTTTTTTTTTTTTTTTTTTTTTTTTTATTGTCTGCTCTGCTTCCCTTGTGTATAAGAAACTAGTGAAGCTGTATTTTCAGTGCATTTAGTTTAATCATTTCTTGATATTGCATAGGCTTGCTCAGATCACGTGTCCTTAGCAGTCAAAGAGTGAGTGGCTCTCAGAGGTGTTATTTGCTCGATGCGTGTGAGCGTGACCAGTGTGTGTGAGTGGCCAGGATGTGAAAGTGACCAGGTAACAAAATTACAAGCTGGAAATTGATCGAGTTTTTTTTTTCTTTTTCTTTTTTTTTTTTTTTTGTGCTGTAACAAGATCACATGACGCCGGCTGGGGCAGCGAGTGAGCGCTCCCCCTGCCGCTAATAAAATTCCGTGAGTCGGGATCGAACTCGCGACCTTCTGTCCATGAGCAGAACGAACGTTTTTGCCGATAGAAACTTTTTAGGTTACTCATTATCACGAGCATTTTTTTTTTTTTTTTCTGGATTTAGAACAATAAGGTTAACTTTCCGTTTACAGGTTAGAAAACTAGAAAAAAAAATGTAGTTGTTAATGGAATATTAAAAAAAAGTTATAATAATATTTTTGCAAGAGATGGATCACTGAGTTTGCGCAGTAAAGGTGAAGGGGTAGGTAGAGTAAAAGGGCGCACCTGAAGGGAAGAGTGCTGGAGGGATGGTAGGTGTATGGGCGGTAGTGTAAGGGAGGGGAGTGGGAGGGGAAGGGGAAGGAGGAGCAGCAGCTGTTAGGGTGCAGAGGGACCTTCCAATATGGGAGGGACGGGGCGGGATTTAAACAATATTTTTTTTCTTTTTTTTTCTATGCCTCAGAAAGAAAAAAAAAAAAAACTACCATGGCTTTGTAGTGACCTTTGGCAATCACTGCTACCACTATCACTACTGTACCACCACCAGCGCTGCTACAACCATCACAACAGCAGGAAGCACCAGTAACTAATGCCGTTATCTACAGCCTGCCCTGCACTAACATCTTCATCAGTCAGCCCCTCGCGATCATTAATTCTCATCTCGGGCGGAAGGTGCGCGCAAATTAACATGAAGGGAGAAGACCAGTGGAGGAGGGGAGCGGGAGGCGTGTGGCTGCGTCGGGGGGATGGGGACAGGAAGGAGGGAGGGAGGAGACGAGGATGAAGGCCAGGAGGGAGAGGAGAGATGGCGGGAAAGAGAAGATACCACCGCCATCCTCCTCCCTTCCCTCCCTCTTCCTCCTCGGCCACTCCCCGCGCCAGCTCTTGCGTTAAGACTACTTTATTCACCGCTTTGACTTCCCCTTCACTGGCAAATCGCACCTTAACACACCCATTTTTCTTTCACTTCCTCTTCGTTTGCCGCCACGGGTGTGCCAAGCTGTGTATGTGTGTGTGTGTGTGTGTGTGTGTGTGTGAGTGAGAGAGAGGGAGAGCCGCGGCCGCCAGTATTCCTCCGCCGCAGAGAGGGAGGCTGCGGTTACGTTCACTTTATCTTCTTTTTTCATGTCGTGGAGTGTTCAAACGGTTTTAGGACTCAGTCGTTTAGGGTTCCGTGCACGCTGTCCCTGTGGCTGCCCTGGTGCCCTAGCCCATACAGCCCCCTGATTGGCCTGCCAGGGCTATGGGATACCGCCCTTCACCAATGGCAGACGGGAGACCCACTGCCGCCAACCAGCCTCGGCGTGAGAAAGATATCGTTGGCAGGAGGAGCCAATAGGAGGGCTGGATATTTAGAGGTGGGCGGGACTTGGTGGGGGAGGGGATTTGTGTTTGAGGGGGTCCAAGTCCACCCGAGGCCCCAGTATACCTCTGGACACCAAACGGGGAGCATCACATCGCTCTCTGACTGACCCAGCCTCTGCTCTCCCTTTGTTGACGATACACCAGTTGGCTCAAGATTCGATTTCTGCTGCACATTTCGACCAACCAGCCACCAGGAACTCATGAAATGAAGCACCATACAAAAGTGAAGCAACATGAGACTTGCAGGACAGTTTATTGGGCTTAAATATGAAGGAATGTCACTGTAAGGTGGTCTCGTGGGTTGGCCTGTCTGTTCCTCAGTGGTGGTTCCTTGTGTCGTTCCGTGATTGCAGTGACAAGTGAGTGTGTGCCCTTCAGACCCTGAGGGAAGAACGTGTAGTATGCGTACAAGTGTGCTGTTTGGAAACATGATGTGTGTTTATACTTGCGTGGTGGATGCCTTGTATTAGTTTCACTTTGTGTGTGTGTGTGGAGTGTGTGTGTGTGTGTGTGTGTGTGTGTGTGTGTGTGTGTGGTGTGTGTGAGACGTCTTCAGTCATGCAATAATGGAAGCGATGCGAAAAGCAGTTTGTGACAAAGTAAATAAAGGTCATGTCAGAATGGACCATAAAAGGGAATATTGGCGTTTCATTTCCCTGATTGTGTGTGTGTGTGTGTGTGTGTGTGTGTGTGTGTGTATTGTGTGTGTGTGTGTGTGTGTGTGTGTGTGTGAAGTGATGCTGCTGCTCCCGAGTTCCAAACACTGTCCTTCAGGCTGGCTGGTGGAAGGTAAACTAAAGCTACGCATGCAGTTCTCATCTGGATCAAAGTTGCAACACTTCAGGAGGTATAAGAATTAATGTTTACTTGACAGTGCACCCTTACAGTCAGGTGTCCCTAATCTAACATCACACTGCATGCTTCATGAAAAAAAAAAAAAAAAATGGATCATGTAATAAAAAAAAAAAAAAAAAAAACATTGACCAAAAATAATATAAGAAAAGTATAAAATGGATAAATTATAAACTAAAATATATAGATTTGTTTGGGTCATAAAATAACAAACGGAAGAAAAACTTAAATTCGTTGGGCAGGAACTATTTTTGTATTTTTCAATGGTCAAAAGAAAAAAAAAGATAAATAAAGCTATATATCAATCACGTGACAGTTAAAGAAATAAGGAAAGAGGTATGAGAAAAGTCTAGGGAAGAGAAAGACAATCATAACGATACTCTAACTCCCTTGCCTCCTCTACCCCCCCCCCTACCTCGCCCTCGGGATTCCCTTGACTTCCCAAATATGAGATGAGGTGAGACATGGATGCATGCCAAACAGCAGCCCCTCCCCCAAAAAAATAAAGATGAAAAGAAAAACATGCAGGTATAAGTTAGAAAAGAAAAAAAAAGTCACTACAGTATGGTCATTTACAAGACAAACATACTCTCCAAAAAAGGGGGGAGACAGAAGTAAGCAAAAATTAGAAAAAAAAACTATACATTTTATTGAAGGAACATGTGGCTCTAATCAAAAAAACTAAACTGCAGTATCACCAACAGTTAAACACGCTCATTCATTCAATGCATCAAGTCTCGTACATGCCTTCCTTCGTAGTATTCACATGCCCTCCTAATATCCCATTACAATAAAAATCGAGAAGCTAAGAAAAATCATTAATAAGTCAATATAAATGGGAGGGAAGTTAGAGGCTGAGGTGTATTGACAGTCGGAAGGAAGGGCCGGGTCAACGTCTCTCATGTAAGGCTTGTGGGTGTCTTATACAAAGCGGCTGCTGAAAACTCGATTTATGACTTAAGAATGACAAACTTTATTTAAGATATGCAAGAGTGGAGGAAAAATAGTGCTGAAGTTCATAAGGAGGAGGAGGAATACAAAGAAAAAACAGACATCGTCAGCTCTGGTGGGCCTCACGAGGCTGCCTGTGTGACTATGCTACCACTACAGATTCTGTGAGTTAAGAGGCAGCAAAAGAAAGAACGCAGTGTAAAATGGAGAAACAGTCCATAGAATGTGATAGAAAAGATTTACAGAGAAACATGCCACTCTAATACTATTAACTGGAAAAAAAAAAAAAAACACGCAGTACGTTAGTTGATGGAGGAAGTGGTGGTGACCATTCTGACAATCTCCTAATTCGTCCCTCTTCTTCCTTCTTTATTTAGTAGCCTTACCATCCTCAACGCCACACAACGAGTCAGGAGAGTATTAATAGCGGTAATAGCGGTTTAAACCAGAACAACTAGAAGCTACTCCACACTTTTTTTTTCTACCCTACTGCGCGCAAATCTGCATATCATTAATTGACGCCTCGAAATGGACCTTGATTATACGCCTCCAGGTTACTTATGACTTAATTCTTTTTCCCTCCCTCTCTCTTTCCAAGAATATCTTAGGTTTGAGCTCGGTCTGAATTTACGTAAGGGAATCTTAGCCTAGTTAGGAGCACAGGTGTGGTTGGTATGGAGTATACGTAAGGTGTGGTTCTGCTTTTCTCTCTCTCTCTCTCTCTCTCTCTCTCTCTCTCTCTCTCTCTCTCTCTCTCTCTCTCTCTCTCTCTCTCTCTCTCTCTCTCTCTCTCTCTCTCTCTCTCTCTCTCTCTCTCTCTCTCTCTCTCTCTCTCTCTCTCTCTCTCTCTCTCTCTCTCTCTCTCTCTCTCTCTCTCTCTCTCTCTCTCTCTCTCTCTCTCTCTCTCTCTCTCTCTCTCTCTCTCTCTCTCTCTCTCTCTCTCTCATGAGGTGTGGTTCTACGGGTGTGGTACCTGCAGGGGATTGTGAATTTACAGGTGTACTTTACAGGGTTGGATACGGCTATTCAGGTGAGTTGAATGAGTGCGATGATTATGCAACTATGAGGGTTGGCTATAGATGTATGGGATGTGGTTATACAGGTGTGAAGTTTGTAAAGGCCAGGTGGTGGTGAATAACACACTACTTCGTTAATACTCTTTTTGAACCCATCCAGGTGCAAAAACTCCTGGATTCATCCAGGAGTCACTGCTGCTTCTTGCACTGCGATTCGCTGTGGTCTTCCTGATTTATGTAGTTCTTAATTTTTTTTACCCTATATTGTACTATATGACTGATGATGAAATAAAAATACTACTACTACTACTACTACTACTACTACTACTACTACTATTACTACTACTACTACTACTACTACTACTACTACTACTACTACTACTAATAATAATAATGATAATTTTTTTTTTATTATTACTAGTACTATTTAGCAGAAGTCATAGTGGGAGACGTATAGTCGCTGTCAAAATTCTGTTAATACCCCACAATCTTTTCAAGAAACTGTAGCATTTTTCCTTCAGTCTGAAGTCCTCTACACTACTAAGAGTCTCATCAGGAAATAAATCAGGGGATTCGTAACTGAAGAAAAACGCAAAACATTGTAAGAGTGAACGCAGAACTTGACTCCTGACCACGACTATGCATGTGTGGTGGTGCAGGTTGTGAGGTGGTACAGGTGTGATGGGTACAGGTGTGCTGGGAACTTTTTTTTTTTTTTATACCTACTGTTAGTGGGGACTGACCGAGAACAATGTATCTTATGTTTTATATTTGGCGTGCACAGGTGCGGCTTCTGTGTGTGTGTTTATGACTGCAGGTGTGTCGATATCGCTCGTACTGTTGCTTTGCATTTGTGTTTTGCGAGAGCGTATCTTACATGCAAAAGGGGCGAGTGGAGAAAACTGGCTATGCTAAGTGAGATAGGAACCTTTAAGAAAAAAAAGTTAAATTTCTAGGTGGAAACAAGACAGGCAATATTAAGTGCACAACAGTTCCCTTCTTTAAACTGTGTAGGTTTTAACAAGTCCCATTAAATTCTCATAAAAAGACGACCCTGGGTGACCATTTTTCGAAACACTTCTGCGCCTCACCACCATTACATTCAAAAGACTGTAGATGATACTACACGAGTTTCTGAGGGTGTTTTTATGGTTCTAGTGAGAGATTAACAAAACTTTCTTATTATTATCAAGAGAAACACTTTGAGAACCCGACTAATCGTTTTCGGGGCCTTTGAAAATAGTCGTGGTGAGGGAGCAAAGCGTTTCAGAACACCGGCCTGAGCTGGAGAGTGGGGATACTAGGATTTTGCACCATCATTGCGGGGAAACTTCCTTGAGAACCCGACTAATGATCTTTTTGGTCTTTCGGTACGAGAGCCCAAAGCGATTGAAAATACTCTGGTCCATATAAGTGATAAATGATTATAGTAATTTTCTTTTCACGAGGAGACATAAACAACTAAGCATAACGGAATGGAAATAATGAAAAATGACAATAAATATAAATGATTTATAAAATCTAGTAAACAACTCGAATT
>NC_087153.1:34128021-34138021 GCF_035594125.1 Scylla paramamosain | reverse complement strand
ACATACATCAAGGGTCATAATGTTTTTGCCTAAGTTATCATTTCATTGGTCTTAAACTTAACATTTTTCCTGTTGGTACTTGAATGGCCAGGCTGCTTCATGCTTTACGATCTGGGAAAGGATGGGTACACTTCCGGCAGTCACATCTCTCCTCCGTATTCTCATTGGTACTCATATTACAGCTTATTACTTGCGTATGGTATGTGTACGCAATTACCCATGTTGTGACTTCTGCCCGCTGCGCCCACACCATTCCTCCTTCGTCTCATCCTCCGTTTTTATTCATCAAATTTCATTCCCTTTCCTATCTTAACTTGTTTCGTCGCATCTTTTCCTTTTCATTGCTACTTTTGTCTTCAGTAACATAACATCACACTGGGACGCTCCAGACCAGTAAAGTGAACACATCCGCTGACAGAAAAACAAAATAAGTAAATGAACATGAAATGAATAGATGAACAGATGAATAAGAAAAGTAACCGTGTATAAACGTTAAAAAAAATAAAAAATAAATAAATAAAGTCTCGTGTGTGTGTGTGTGTGTGTGTGTGTGTGTGTGTGTGTGTGTGTGTGTGTGTGTGTGCGTCACGCAATATAACACCACTGCTCCTCTATCAAATGTACGAGTATATAAATTTCACGATTAGAAAGATGAAAAAAATTTTGTGATAATTCTCTAAACTTGCACAGACAGTGTTAGTTTGCAGAAGTTGTGCTAAGAATGTACTATATGGATGAGGATGACAGTTGGAGATAGATTACGCACGTTTTTTTTTTTTTCTTTTCTTACAGGGGCTACCACGTGGAGGTCTGATAGCTTCTTGCGTCTTTCCTCATTTCCTTATAATAACAAATACAAAAAGAACAATATTTACTAGTACAATCCATTCTACACTTACAACCACAAGTAACCACAAGCATCCTGTCCACACGGCCACCCCACCACAGATACTCTTCCCTCGCATTCCCCTTCTCTACCTCCTCTTCCCCTCATTCCCCTTCTCTGCCCCTCTTTCCCTCATTCCCCTTCTCTATTCCCTCTTCCCCTCATTCCCCTTCTCTACCCCCTCATTCCCCTTCCCTAGCCCCTCTTCCCTTCACATTCCCCTTCTCTACCTCCTTTTCCCCTCGTTCCCCTCCTCTACCCCTCCTCCTCACATTCCCCTTCTCTATCCCCTCTTCCCCTCGCATCTGTCATCTTTTCCTTTTCTTCCTCCTGCTTACCTCAGCTCGCATTCCCCGTCACCACCTCTTCCTCTTCCTGGTCTTCCCCTCTTAGACTGCTCCCCTCCTGCCGCGCACATGGCGAAATGTTACCAGGGAGTACGCACTAAATCCCACACAGACACACACACACACCCACACACACAAACCATCGGAAACGCCATAGTAACCTAACCTCAGTAGTTGTTGACACGTGGCAACATACACACACACACACACACACACACACACACACACAGAGAAAGAGAGAGACACACACACACACACACACAGAGAGAGAGAGAGAGAGAGAGAGAGAGAGAGAGAGAGAGAGAGAGAGAGAGAGAGAGAGAGAGAGAGAGAGAGAGAGAGAGAGAGAGATATGAACACACCTTTGCACATCTCCTCCTCCTCCTCCTCCTCCTCCTCCCTCGCATCCGGTGTCGGCTGCCTCTCAAACCTCCGTACAGTTTACTAATGTGGGCTATGTCTTCTTTGAGGAGGAGGAGGAGGAGGAGGAGGAGGAAAGTTAAGAGGAGTGGCATGCAGCTCATTATTTTTGTTTGTTCGTTTTGGTGACATTTTACTCTTTTCATTTGTTTCTTTGTTAATTGGTTCTCTCTCTCTCTCTCTCTCTCTCTCTCTCTCTCTCTCTCTCTCTCTCTCTCTCTCTCTCTCTCTCTCTCTCTCTCTCTCTCTCTCTCTCTCTCTCTCTCTCTCTCTCTCTCTCTCTCTCTCTCTCTCTCTCTCTCTGCCACCTGTGGACTACATGTGCTTGTTCCAGCTGAGTAAGGGTCATACTCGTAACAATGGCTACATACTTGAACCGAAGCGTTACAACAGAGATCTTTGTGGAAACTTCTTTTCCTACAATATCTGCAGTCGTTGGAATGCGCTTCCCTCAGATATCGTCAATAGTGACTCTGTAGAACAGTTCAAGACCCGACTCGACAAAGTGCTGCCTAGGTTGTAGACTCGATCTCGCCTGGGCATGTGTTTCTAACTTGTTTGAGTCTCTTTCAGTACTCCCTTGTATGGGTCATAAGGCCTTCTGGAGTACTTCTCTTCCTTGTAACTCCTTGTAACTCTCTCTCTCTCTCTCTCTCTCTCTCTCTCTCTCTCTCTCTCTCTCTCTCTCTCTCTCTCTCTCTCTCTCTCTCTCTCTCTCTCTCTCTCTCTCTCTCTCTCTCTCTCTCTCTCTCTCTCTCTCTCTCTCTCTCTCTCTCTCTCTCTCTCTCTCTCTCTCTCTCTCTCTCTCTCTCTCTCTCTCACACACACACACACACACACACACACACACACACACACACACACACTCACGGACACACTAATAACTCAGAAACCACCTGCTTTTTCCTCCCCGTCACCTGCTCTTCATCTAGACTTACCACTCCCTCTCACCTCGTTGTTCCTCCCTCCCTCCCTCCCTCCCTCTCCCCTCACCTTCCCTCCTGCTCACTTTCTCTCCTCTGTCTTCCATTCCCTCCTCCTCCCTCACTCCCTCACTCCCTCCCTCTCAGCCTCTCTGCCTCACCTGTTAATTAATTGGAGGTATATTTGCATTACCTGCATAATTGTTGAACCATGAGAGATTGTTGATTGTGGGTCAGCCAGGTGTGGCGGGTCTCTCTCTCTCTCTCTCTCTCTCTCTCTCTCTCTCTCTCTCTCTCTCTCTCTCTCTCTCTCTCTCTCTCTCTCTCTCTCTCTCTCTCTCTCTCTCTCTCTCTCTCTCTCTCTCTCTCTGCAGTACACTGTTTTCATTTTTTTCTTTTCTCATCTTCCCTTCCTCTTTTCTTTTTATCTTCCATCCTATCATCTTTCCTTCCTTCTCTTTTCTTCTTCACTCCTTCTCTTCGCCCTGTCTTCCCCCCACTCCCCATGTCCTCCCTCCATCCCTCCCCGCCTCCATCACACCCAGGAAACCGCAAGTTGATATGCAAGGGTGATCCTCCTCCTCCTCCTCCTCCTCCTCCTCCTCCTCCTCCTCCTCCCATTCCTGTTTTTCTGCTGTGTCTTGTTTGTTTGTCTGTTAGGTCTTCTGAGTTTGTTTTGTTTGTTTGTTAACTGATTCTTTGTCTTTTATTGTTCTCGTTTGTTAGTATTTTCGTTATTATTTTTATCATCATCATCATCATCATCACCATCAATTTGTTGCTTTCTTTTTGTGTAATTGTCTCAAGATTGTCTTTTCCTACATAACTTTTTTTCCTACATCACATCCAGCACCACCGTCACCATCTTCTCCTCCTCTTTTTTTTTTCTCTCACCCTCTTCCTCGTATTTATTCATCTTTATTTTTTTTTCGTTTTCCATCTTTTCTCCTTAGTTCTTTTACATTTTTTTTTCACTTTTTATCTTCCGGCTGATGTATTCTTTTCCTTTCTCTCTCTCTCTCTCTCTCTCTCTCTCTCTCTCTCTCTCTCTCTCTCTCTCTCTCTCTCTCTCTCTCTCTCTCTCTCTCTCTCCTTCAAAGGGAAATTGGGTACGGTGGTTGGAAAAAAAAAAAAGATCGCGAAGGCCACTTAATTAACGCGTGGCCGGTGTGTGGGTGCGCCGCCGCCACCTTCCCGTCTTCTTTAACGGTTGGACCACGTTTTCTATGAAGCCGTGTGAAGGCAGACTATAGGAGAATTCACACCCTTAAGTTTCTTTTTCTGTAATATTTCGAAAGACTGGTTCATGTAGTTATACTGTACTACATATTTTGTTTTGCTTTAGCTGTGTTTTGTATAGTTTTCTATATATCCTTCACCCTCTTTTTTTTTTTTTCACCTTTCCTAAGTATATGCGTTTCATCTCTCCAGTTTCATTATAATTGTTTCTCACCGGCAACTCTTCTCCTTTCACGTCACCATCGTTTCATTCGCTGCTTACCTTGACTTCCTTTCGCATCCCTTCACTGGCATAACTCTTTCCCCGTTATAAAATCCTCAGGTCCAGTTCATCTCAGTTTCACCCTTTGCTTTAAACTGGTCCTTCATCTGAGCTGCATTTTGAACTCCAGTACATTACCTATTGAAGTTTAATTCTTGATTTTACCCTACGCCTCACTGTATCCTCACTTCTGGTTCCGTTTGTGCTTATTGCATGCAGTGTAAGGCGAGATGCAATACTAACTTCTCAATACAGTATTATCAGTTTCATCCAGCATACTTAATCCTAAATGTATTTATGCTAAGAGTGGGTTTAGAATGAAATCCAACACTTTGCTGCGTCACCCAAATGTATTACAGTGCAAACAACAAGTGTTTTATGACTTGATGCCGCTTTGTTTTGAGATCCTACCCGCGCTGTGAGTCCACGCGCGGGACGTGATGCTGTGAGGTGGTGTCGTTATCTGAGTCTCGTCACACCTGAGTGGGAGAGGAGGAGGAGGAAGTGAGGGTGAGTGCCTCCCTCGCCCACCTGTCTCTCTCCCTCTCCCAGCCTCCCTCACCTGCTCGCAACACTCTCTCGCTCACCACCACAAGCTTAACTTTTCATATACAACACTTTTCATCTTACACATGATCGTACTCGTAAAGGCTTTGGGATTTCATCAGGACTATTTTCAAAGACAACACAAATTATTTACCGGGTTCTCTCGGGTGTTTTTATTTTCTGTTTGATGATGAAAAATCCTTGTTAAACTGTCACTACAAACATGAAAAGACTCCTGAAAACAACTTCCACTAAAGCCTGTTGATAATTAAGACTTGACGACGAGCCCTTCAAGAATACCATCCTTACTGGCATCCCACACCAGCCGCAATTCTTTTCATTTCTTTGTTAAACTACCTGAGAAAAGGTTTCCCTCATTCCCTCACATCTCATGCCTGCCTTTTTTTTTTTTTCCCACGCTCATGTTGTCAACTCCTAAAACATTTCTTTGTCATAGTGAGCAGTTGTTCACAAATTTCCTTTTCTTTCGTTTTAGTAATTAATTGATTATTTTATTTATTTATTTGTTTATTTATATTTACCTATTTTAATTTATTTATTGTTGTTATTTTTTATGCAAAAGATGAAAACACAAGATACAAGTTGGACTTCCCACTGCCACACGTGCAACTTCTGTTCTTATTAATATTAACCTTCGTGCCTGTCTCGTACCTGCGCGTGCCAGGAGGAGGGAAGAGGCTTACGTATAGTGTCACGTGCTTGCTCCTTCATCATTAACATATATATATACCCGTTCTCCGTGACCTATATAATTTGTGTCTGTTGCCTGTGGCCTCAATTTTAGTGCCTTATTCAAGCGGCAGAAGGAAAATTTTAATGTTTGTGGAGGCTGAAGTTCAAGTTTAATAACATACGTTGTAGAAAGTATGGAGAAAGAATGATAATGGCGAGGGTGTGTGTGTGTGTGTGTGTGTGTGTGTGTGTGTGTGTGTGTGTGTGTGTGTGTGTGTGGGGTGAAGCATGCGATATATTAGAAAGGAGTGTTCAGCTGAATATGTGACTGTAATTGCGTTGCTGCAGGCTGTGTGTGTGTGTGTGTGTGTGTGTGTGTGTGTGTGTGTGTGTGTGTGTGTGTGTGTGTGTGTGGGCGTGGGCGTGGGTGTGGCAGCCTGGAGAGGAATAAGGGAGCGGCTGGAATGTAGTTAGTTGCTTGTACGAATTTTGCTCAGAGGCGTGCATTGAAGTGTACCGTACTGAGAGAGAGAGAGAGAGAGAGAGAGAGAGAGAGAGAGAGAGAGAGAGAGAGAGAGAGAGAGAGAGAGAGAGAGAGAGACTATTCAAACCTAAGCAGCCCAACAAACCCATAAATGAATTCATGTATATACACAAAGATAACAATACCCAGAAAAGGAACGGTACTTGCACTAATCCAGCAAAAAAAAAAAAAAAAAAAAAAAAAAAAAAACAGGACGCGAGCCAACTGGTAACTGGCTCAAGAAAACAGGTACAAGGGCGGAGGGAGACGTACTTACTTTTCCTAGTATCTATGAGCAAGGCCTGTTTACCTGCCCGTTCGTTCCCCCAGGTGAGCTTAAGCAGAAATTCTTGTTGTTATTAGTTATTTTGTTCCTACTCTTTTGTCCTTAAACGTATGTATGTTATTTGTATTGTGTGAAGTGTGTGTGTGTGTGTGTGTGTGTGTGTGTGTGTGTGTGTGTGTGTGTGTGTGTGTGTGTGTGTGTGTGTGTGTAAGGTCCGAGGCTAATGTGGAGGATCGAAGTGCAGTTCAGTATGAATCATGAGAGAGAGAGAGAGAGAGAGAGAGAGAGAGAGAGAGAGAGAGAGAGAGAGAGAGAGAGAGAGAGAGAGAGAGAGAGATTAATGATTCTTTGTAAAACCTTTGCAGATTACGTTTCCTCAAGGTGTATATTAAAAATGATGGTAGAGAAGGTAGATAAGATGAAGGAGGAGGAGGAGGAGGAGGAGGAGATAAAGGAGGAGAAGAAGGAAAAGACGAAGGAGAGGAGAAAGGAGGTCTAGTTAGATACAAAAAGAGGAGAGGGAGAAGAAAAGGAAAAGACCAGATGATACTTCTAATCGTGAGGGACATAAAAATAAGGGACATGAAAGGTGGAGTGGCAGTTTGTAAGGAGAACTGATGCAGCTTGGTTGTTTACAGTGTGTGTGTGTGTGTGTGTGTGTGTGTGTGTGTGTGTGTGTGTGTGTGTGTGTGTGTGTGTGTTACCTCTCCCATCCCACAGCAAGACAAAGTACGGTACAATGACGCGGCAAATTGAAAGCAGAAAGAAGAGGAAGAGATGGAGGAGGAGGAGGAGGAGGAGGAGGAGGAGGAGGAGCAGCAGCAGCAGCAGCAGAAGAAGAAGAAGAAGAAGAAGAAGAAGAAGAAGAAGAAGAAGAAGAAGAAGAAGAAGAACAGCGTTAAAAACAAGAACAACAATAACAACAACAACAACAACAATAACAACAACAACAACAACAACAACAACAACAACAACAGCAGCAACAACAGAACAACAACAACAACAACAATAACAACAATAACAAAAAAAACAACTAACTATTAAACGAACAAACAAACAACAACAAACATTCGCACTTCGAAGAAATGAAAATTAAGAAAAAAGAAAGAAAAACAATCCAGAGAGAGAGAGAGAGAGAGAGAGAGAGAGAGAGAGAGAGAGAGAGAGAGAGAGAGAGAGAGTTCAGGTGGTCAGTGTAATGGGCGGGGCTAAGGCTCGCGCTAGGAACTGACCCTCGCCCACCTGCCTGCCTGCCGCCCGCCGCCTGCCGCCCCCACGCCCTCTTCGTGATCTGCCCACGGGCACCCACGGCGTCCGCACTCGCTCCGCGCCCCGCCAGCTACCACGATAGTGTACCCCCTCGTGACCAGCCGCTGGCCAACACTGCAATCAAGGGCGTGTGTGACCAGTGGCCGCTGCTCAGACCCCGCCACACCTCCATTAGGCGCTCACTAAATTCTCTCTCTCCCTCTCTCTCTTCTGCTGGTGGCGAGGGAGGGAGAGATGGGAGGGCTGAGCACGGAGGCGAGTTTTTGCACGGGATATTGCACAAGAGAATAAGGAGTAGGGGGGTGAGGAGCAGGAGGAGAAGGAGGAGAAGGAGGAGGAAGGAGAAGAGTGATGAAGGAAATGTGGGTAGGGTAGGATAGGTTGAGAGAGAGAGAGAGAGAGAGAGAGAGAGAGAGAGAGAGAGAGAGAGAGAGAGAGAGAGAGAGAGAGAGTTCCAAGTAATGCAGATGGAAAGAATGAACTTTGCTTTGGGGAAGAAATGAGAAAAGAGAAGAAGCAAATCGTAAGAAAGGGAGTAAGTGAAGAAAGAATGTAGGAACAGTGTGAATAGAAAAAAAAAATTAAGAGGAAAAGACAACGCGAAATGAAGGTAAGAGAATAAAGAATGAAAAAAAAGTATACATATAGAAAAAAGAAACATGAAAAAAATAAAGAAACGAAGTAGTAGGTGGTGGTGGTATAGTTCTATAATCTTTTGAGGAGAGGGTGAGGATAAGGATGAATGAAGCGAGAGATCGACGAGGAAAACACGGAAATGAGGAAGAAGGAAAAACAGAAAGGAAATCAACAAAAGGTGATGATAAGAGTCATAATGAAGAAGGAAGAGGAGGAAGAAGGTGAGTGAATGATGATGTTGGTAATAATGATAAGAGGAAGAAGAAAGAAGGAATAAAATGAACAAGTGATGACGCTGATAATGACGATAATGGTAAAAGAAAGAAGTGGGAGAAGGAAGCAGGAAAAAAGAAAATATAGCATACAAAAAGGAACTTGATATTAAGAGAGAGAGAGAGAGAGAGAGAGAGAGAGAGAGAGAGAGAGAGAGAGAGAGAGAGAGAGAGAGAGAGAGAGAGAGAGAGACGGACAAACAGAGGTCAAGGGTAAGAACTGCCCATTACAATCCACTCCCACCACCACCACCACCACCAGCACTACTACTACCGCATAACCGCAGGCTACCACCACCACCACCACCACCACCACCACCACTCCCGCCGGCTACCTATCACCATCAACCACCAATAAAGGGTCAGAGGTCACAGGGAGAGGTCACGTTTGCCCTCATTGCCTGTTTGATATTCCTGCCCAGAATTGGACACGAAAAAAAGGCCACAAAAGGAAAAAAAAAAAAAAAGGAAAAAAAGCAAAGATGCGTGTAGTTACATAGGAAATTCCCATAAAAAATACTGATTGGAGGTTGTGGATGAAATTTGGCTTTTGTAGTGAGTAATTGTTATTGGTGTTTTTCTTTTCTTCTAATATTTTTTTTTCAGATGGGCATAATAATAAGTGTTAGATTTGGTAGATTGATTTTCTTTTTCGTGTGTGTGTGTGTGTGTGTGTGTGTGTGTGTGTGTGTGTGTGTGTGTGTGTGTGGGGTTTCGTGAAGGATGTTTAGGTTGTTGTTGTTGTTGTTGTTGTTGTTGTTGTTGTTGTTGTTGTTGTTGTTGTTGTTGTTGTTGTTGTTGTTGTTGTTGTTGTTGCTGCTGCTGCTGTTGCCGCTATTTTGATATTTTTGTTTTTGTTCTTTTCTTGTTTTTAGTTTTGTAGATGTCGCAGTTGTTTCTCTCTCTCTCTCTCTCTCTCTCTCTCTCTCTCTCTCTCTCTCTCTCTCTCTCTCTCTCTCTCTCTCTCTCTCTCTCTCTCTCTCTCTCTCTCTCTCTCTCTCTCTCTCCCTACCTCCAATCTATCCTCCTTCCCTCCCTCCCTCCCTCCCTCTGCGTCTGGGCACGACTGGTCACTACAAGGAGTGAGAGGGAGGGAGGGAGGAGCCCCGGGGGATAACTCCTGCATTAAATAATTGTACCCGTCTTTTATCCATGGAGGAGGGAAGGAGGGAAGCAAGGAGGGGTATGCTGACCAGTGGTGAGGGACGGAAGGAGGGAGGGGTAGAGGGAGAGGAGGAAGAAGAGAAAGATGCTGACCGGTGGCGGAGGGAGGGATTGAAGGAGGAAGGGAGGAGGAGGAGGTAGCGAAGGAGGGAGGGATGGAAGGAGAAAAGAGAAGGAGGAAAGGATGGATACAAACAGTAAGAGTTAAGAGAAAGGAGATAAGAACAGTGTTAAGAAGAAGGTGATAGAAAATCATTGGAAGGAAAACGTGTGTGCGTCAGAGAGAGAGAGAGAGAGAGAGAGAGAGAGAGAGAGAGAGAGAGAGAGAGAGAGAGAGAGAGAGAGAGAACATCCTTGCGAAACCTACAACTGATTCAAGCAAACATTAGTTAAAAAAAAAAGTTCCCTCTCTGTTTCATCATTCCATTCATTCTTGTCCACATAATTATCCATTTTTAATTCCCCTTTTCTTTCGTCTATTATTCAGTACCTATAATTACCTATGACTTGTAATAACTTCTATCATAATTTCCT
>NC_087153.1:34118021-34123021 GCF_035594125.1 Scylla paramamosain | reverse complement strand
TCTCTCTCTCTCTCTCTCTCTCTCTCTCTCTCTCTCTCTCTCTCTCTCTCTCTCTCTCTCTCTCTCTCTCTCTCTCTCTCTCTCTCGTATCATATTTCCCCTTCATCTTTTTCATACATTCAGTTTTACACACACACACACACACACACACACACACACACACACACACACACACACACACACACACACACACACACACACACACACACACACACACACACACACACACTAAATCATTGAATTATCTAGACTCATTTGCATATAACTCACTATTTTTTCTCAAGGTAGATACAAACGAAAAACTCTCACTACCACCACCACCACCATAACCAGCATAACATCAACAAAAGCAACAAAGAAATCAGCCAAAAAAAAAAAAAAAAAACAAGGACAAAAAAAAAAAGAATAAGGTGAGAAAAAAATGACATACTAATCGCAACAACTACTGTAACAATAGCCGTGGCGAGGAATTAACTCTAAATATAGGAAAGTGAGTGAAACAGAAGTCATTGTTTCGCCGTGGAAATAAAGCTGTAAAGATGATAATTATCCCTTCTGTTTCTGCTTCTGCGTGTCTGTCTGTCTGTTTATGTGTTTGCCTGTGTGTTTGTCTGTCTGTACGTGTTTATGAACCAGGGTCACAAGGATACGGTTGTTTTTCTCTCTAATTGTAATTGTCCTCCGTTTGTCTTTTGTTTCCTGCCACGCCGTTATTGTGGAGGGAGAGAGCGAGGGCGGGGCGGGCTTAGGGCGGCGGTAAGTGTGTGTGTATGTGTGTGTGTGTGTGTGTGTGTGTGGGCAGGTGTTCCAGTGTCACACCTCTGTCATCAAGGTCCTTACTCATGTGTGTCCTCTGTGTGTGTGAGTGTGTGTGTGTGTGTGTGTGTGTGTGTGTGTGTGTGTGTGTGTGTGTGTGTGTGTGTGTGTGTGTGT
Organism: Scylla paramamosain; assembly: GCF_035594125.1. Taxonomy (NCBI): domain Eukaryota; kingdom Metazoa; phylum Arthropoda; class Malacostraca; order Decapoda; family Portunidae; genus Scylla; species Scylla paramamosain. Next base: position 34,122,088 of record NC_087153.1, on the reverse strand, counting down.
GTGTGTGTGTCAATTAATTTCTTATCCTCCTTTATAATAACAGGTGAAATTTGTTCTTCACTTACGAATACAGAAACAACTTGCAAAAAATATAAAACTCAACAATGATCTAATTAAAAAACCAAAGCACTTTAACCCTCTTTCTCACTCTTATCCATATTTACTCATGGGCTCCTTCGTCATCAGCGTCGCGTCGGCAGGAGACTCATGCGCCGCCAGGACTCATTTGGTAACCTTGAGAGGCGACGAGTAGGCGTGGCCGAGTCGATGCGCGTGGCGTCGTGGCGTGTCTCAGGGCGGGAGTCTCCTGGCGTCTGTGGATGCTGGAGGAGTAAGAGGAGGTGGCGCCAGGAGACAAGATATAGAAAAAGTGTTGAGGCTTCGTGTGTGTGTGTATGTGTGTGTGTGTGTGTGTGTGTGTGTGTGTGTGTGTGTGTGTGTGTGTACTCATGTTGTGGCAGGTCTGTTTCCGGGTATACAGCGATATTCTGGCGTCTCTGTGCGACCCGAGACGTCTGGGGTCATTGTTTTTTCTACCCCCTTCCTCTCTCTCTCTCTCTCTCTCTCTCTCTCTCTCTCTCTCTCTCTCTCTCTCTCTCTCTCTCTCTCTCTCTCTCTCTCTCTCTCTCTCTCTCTCTCTCTCTCTCTCTCTCTCTCTCTCTCTCTCTCTCTCTCTCTCTCTCTCTCTCTCTCTCTCTCTCTCTCTCTCTCTCGTCATACCTCCCTCTCGAATGTAATACAGTATCGGCGCCGTAGACTCTAAACAGTGGTGGAATGAAACGAGCGGGAAATATTGGCACCCACAGAGGATCGACTGTGCTCTGCGTACGCCTCCTAACCTTCTTATCATGGGTCGGGCCGCGCGGGTCACGCACAATAGAGGCCCTTCGTCAGGAGTCTTCTGAGTGTTTGTTCTACGCGGGGGTAAGTGAGTGAGTGTGGAAAGTCTCCTCCCACCCACTCCTCCAGTGCGGTAGATAACTAACCGTTGTGTTCATAGCTAACAAGGATCCTTCTGCAGGAGTGAATGTCCCCGGCGTGGGTGTCGTGGGGCGCCGCAGTGTCGTGGCTGGAGGGGAGAGATTCGAGTGGCTGCGACGGTATTTCCGGAAGTTTTTTTTTCTATTTTTGCTGCGTCTATTCTGTCTGTGGCGGCGACGGCGACAGCGACAGCAACAGCAGGTGGCTCCCGGAGGACTGCGGTGGGCGGCGTGGTGCCTCGTGACTGTCGCCGCACGGTGGTTGGCCGACTGATTGGCTGGTTACCTGTCTGACTGTTCGGCTGGATGGACGGATGGATGTATGAGCGGAAGGATGGATGGCTGACACTCTGTTTTAGCTGGCTGGCTGGATGGATGGATGACTTATTTACTGACAGGGTGGCTGAAGGACTGACTGATCTGCTGAATGACCTGGCGGGGTGTATGACTGACTGGCTGACTGACTGACTGACTGACTGACACTGACCAACCGACTAACTGACTGACTGACTATGTAAGACAGTAGTGACTCATTACTTTTAAGACTGACTGACTAACGTGGTGAATGACAGCTTGGTGGACTGACTGGTTGATAAACTAACTGATAAACTGACTAAATTACCAACAGGCAGTTTATCCGAATGAGCGAATCCCTGCATGACAGAAAAAAAAAGTAGTGGAAAGCTGTGAAAACATCATGTGCATGTATCACTTGTGCTTTTGAGATAAAAAAAATTGTGAAAAGTAGACGAGACGCAAGAGCCGTTTTTGTAGCAACACATGTGCGACAACTAAATCTGTGCACTCTCTTCTTCGCTTTCATGGGAGTTCACTTATCTGCTCCTTGATGTTTGTACAGCTTCATTTTATCACATTTCAACTTATTCAATTTCTTACTTATTCTAGTTTCCTTATTTATTCAATTTTATTTCAGCTTCATATTTATTTTTGTGTTATATTTTTACTTATTCATTCATTATTTTTCGTTTCATATTTATTAATTTATTTCAATTTAACCTTTATCTATTTATTTGTTTTCTTGATATGTAAAATTGATTTAATCATTTACGCATTGTTGTGCGTATTTAAAAAAAATAAATAAATACTTCAAGTTATAGAATACAAGGTTTTGTGGTGTGAGCTAACACACACACACACACACACACACACACACACACACACACACACACACACACACACACACACACACACACACACACACACACACACACAGGGTTCCCACGGGGTCTCACCTTCAGTAGGGCAGGGCAGGTATCTCCCCCTCGAGGCACCTCACGACCCTACCCGGTGGCTTACCTGGCCGCAGGGGCACACACATACCTGAGCCCCGCCAGGTGACGCCCCTGCCCCGCCCTCCTCCCATCACTTGCCCGACGGAGAGCACGAGATAAAAGATAGGTGTGTCATAATGCCCTTTCTCCATCATTTTGGCATTTTGTTCGTGTTCCGCTGCCGCTGCTGTTGGAATTCTCCGTATAATGTTGAATTTAAATAGAGCATTTATGGATTTAGTGAGAGAGTGGCAGAGCTGAGTTAGAATGGAAACTGAATTACTGGAGGATAGGTGACGAAGTGCTCATGGATGTGGCATGTGCAAGTGTGCAGCTTGTGGCAGTTACTCTGAATTTATTCCTTCCGCTACTAGAGTATTTTTTCTTTCTATTATCATCTACAACTTATTAGACACTTTTTCATTACTACAGTCTTTTAAATAATTATGTAGCATAAGAGGAAATTATTTTAAGGAGGCAAACAGATTCTTAGGCACTCTATCATAATTTTTTTTATATCTAACTATGAATGAGTTAAAATAAAATGCCTTCTCCAAATAGAAGATTAAAAAGAATATATATATATATATATATATATATATATATATATATATATATATATATATATATATATATATATATATATATATATATATATATATATATATATATATATATATATATATATATATATATATATATATATATATATATATATATATATATATATATATATATATATATATATATATATATATATATATATATATATATATATATATATATATATATATATATATATATATATATATATATATATATATATATATATATATATATATATATATATATATATATATATATATATATATATATATATATATATATATATATATATATATATATATATATATATATATATATATATATATATATATATATATATATATATATATATATATATATATATATATATATATATATATATATATATATATATATATATATATATATATATATATATATATATATATATTGATGTTCCCGTTATGAAGCAATTCAGGAAGAATGGAAACAGTGTGTTGCTCGGGTGGAATGCAGCACTCGGTGAAGTGGATGGGGTAGTAGTAAAAGACAGTAAGGCGGTGTTGCTGAGGAGGGATGCAGTACTTGAAGAAATAGAAGAAGTACACACGTAGAAGCAGCACGTCATTGCTTTCTTATGCCAGACTTGTACATTTCCACCTTAGGCGAGTGTTTGCTCTGTCGAAAATTTCATACGCCATTTAACAATTGGTGGTTACTGTTGTAAGTACAAGATATCAGAAATGATCCACAGCACATCCTTAGAATAAAAATAAGTGATAGAAATAAGAAAAAAAATGTAGCTACGTATATCAGTTTTTCCTCCATATATGTATGCATGTATCAGTGTATGCATGAATGTGCACATCACCTCTTCCCCAAACACACACACAATAATACAAATTTATGGATGAAGATGATACATGGAAAAAGGAATAGATAGGGATGTTTTATACAGAGATTACCACATATAGGGCTGATGGCTTCTTGCACCATCCCATGTTTTCTTATGTTCTTACGTTTAGACTGCGAAATGTCTGTCTGTCTGTCTGTCTGTCTGTCTATGCATGTATATCTTTCTCCACGTAACCGAACACCAAATAGTCCACAGTTTATTTACCCTCACACTTATGGGAGCCATTCACTGCCTTAATTATTTTCCGCATGTAATCGAGGAGTTTTAGAGTGGACGCTTCCTTGCCTGTATCCC
>NC_087153.1:34113021-34115521 GCF_035594125.1 Scylla paramamosain | reverse complement strand
TTTGATATTCTCAGCAGCCTCCTTCATATCCTACTCCTCCTTTACCTCTCCATTACCTTCTCCTCCTCCTCCTCCTCATCCTCCTACTCTTCCTCTTCCTCCTCCTCCTCTTTCACCGCATGCGAACTAGTCTAAACACGCATCTACATCCGGTCGCCTCCCACACTCCATATCCCCCCATCACTCCATCCTCACGTCTCCCTCTTTCTCCCACACACACACACACACACACACACAGAAAGAGAGAGAGAGAGAGAGAGAGAGAGAGAGAGAGAGAGAGAGAGAGAGAGAGAGAGAGAGAGAGAGAGAGAGAGAGAGAGAGAGAGAGAGAGAGAGAGAGAGAGAAGCGTATATTTGCGTATAGAAAGACGTTCAAGGTTGTGTCTTTCTTTGTCCTCCTTTTCATGTTTTTTCTTGACCGATTTCCTCTCTCTCTCTCTCTCTCTCTCTCTCTCTCTCTCTCTCTCTCTCTCTCTCTCTCTCTCTCTCTCTCTCTCTCTCTCTCTCTCTCTCTCTCTCCCTTTTCTTCTATTCCTCCATCTGCCAAGGTCGTTCTGCTCTCTTTGTTACCGCCCTGGTGAGGGAGGAGGAGGAAGGGAGGTGAGGGGATGTTCAGGGATAAGGGAAGGGGGAGGGATGAGGGGAAGGAATGAGCAAGAGGAGTAGGAGTTGACGGAAGAGGAGGAAGACGAACAGGAGGAAGAAAGAAGTTAAGAGAGAGGAGGAAAGGGTGAAGAAAAATGATCACCTGAAATGAGAGAAAGATAACTGAGAGAGAAGGTGAAGGACTGGAGGAGAAGGAGGAGGAGGAGGAGGAGGAGGAGGTGGAGCAGGAGGAGGAAGAGGAGGAGGAGAGTGATAGTAACTACGAGATAGGAAAATGATTGAGAATATAATAATAGTTGTGGTGAGGGTCCTGATGATAGTGCTGACAATACAGATGATAGTAAAGGTGATAACAATAATAATGGTGATGATGATCATCATTATTATCATGATGATGATAAAGATAATGGTAATGATAATCGTGATGATAATTATATTTTAGTAATAATAATAATAATAATAATAATAAGAAGAAGAAGAAGAAGAAAAATTAGAAAAATTAGAAGAATTAGAAGAAGAAGAAGAAGAAGAAGAAGAAGAAGAAGAAGAAGAAGAAGAAGAAGAAGAAGAAGAAGAAGAAGAAGAAGAAGAAGGTTAGTTGTAGTTAGTGGCTATCGTATTTAGTAATAGTTATATAAATATCAAAGTTATGCGAGAGAGAGAGAGAGAGAGAGAGAGAGAGAGAGAGAGAGAGAGAGAGAGAGAGAGAGAGAGAGAGAGAGAGAGAGAGAGAGAGAGAGAGGGCATTAACACAAAAGAGTATCCATAAAGAAAAGAAACAACATTAACAGATAGACAGACAAGAAATAAAGAAAAAAAATTATCATTACACAAGGTCACAGACGCCTGTTGGGGGAGGAGGCGGCGGCGGCGGCGGTGGCATCGGAGGAGGAGGAGGAGGAGGAGGAGGAGGAGGGGAATTACCTGCCAAGGAAGTGTCCTCAATAGACCTCGAAGAAGAAAAAAAGTGCAAAAATACCAGAGAAAAATCGAAAATGTTTAATTGAGCGAAAAACAAAAGGAGACTGAGAAAGACTTGCCATTGGGATTCATTGTTCTCGCTTCACTTGATTTGAGGTTTACGGAGAGGAAGCAATTAACTCGCCGGCGGTGTGCGACAGAAACACGATACTTAAGGAATGCTCGTGTGATGTGACTCATTAACGACTGACTGGATGGTGAGGACGTCAGGAACGATCCGTGTGTGTGTGTGTGTGTGTGTGTGTGTGTGTGTGTGTGTGTGTGTGTGTGTGTGTGTGTGTGTGTTGGACCAGTTTTAAGACGTATTTATTTCATGTTTGTGTTCATAGCCGTCGTATCATTTCTGTTAATTTTCATGTAACGAAATAAAATATATATTGGACTAAGTTCTTAGATGTAGCATATAAATATGTGCGATTTTATGATCATTATACTTCTATCTATCTATATCTATCTACCTGTGTTTGTGTGTGTGTGTGTGTGTGTGTGTGTGTGTGTGTGTGTGTGTGTGTGTGTGTGTGTGTGTGTGTGTGTGTGTGTGTGTGATATTTTTGCCATTTGCCTTCATATATTGAAATGATGATATTATGCATTCCAAGAAGGAGATATTTATAATGCTTTCGGTATGTCATATTTCAACAGCTCGGTATTCTAGCGCGTTGTTTTCCAGAGAGAGAGAGAGAGAGAGAGAGAGAGAGAGAGAGAGAGAGAGAGAGAGAGAGAGAGAGAGAGAGAGAGAGAGAGAAACAAGTTCGCTCGCGCGTATAGGACATTACGTCACCACCTTTGCCCCGACCAGCCCCTTCTTCCCCTCCTCCTGCGCCGCAAAGCAGACCGAGACACGTCTGGAATGCCTCCCCCAGAACACCTTCAGAAATAGGAGGAGAGGGGGAGAGGGGGAAGTGGAAGGGAG
>NC_087153.1:34105521-34108021 GCF_035594125.1 Scylla paramamosain | reverse complement strand
GTTAAGAAAGTTATGGAATAATAGAAGGAGAGATGGAAGGAAATGAGATGGGGAAGAATGAAGGAGAGAAGGAGAGAAGAGATGATTAAGGAGGGAAGAAAGGTCACCACGGATCGTCTCTCTCCACCACCAGGTCACATCCGCTGCTTCTGGCCAATTGGTGACCTCCTGATCTTCCTTTCCTCCTCCTCCTCCTCCTCCTCCTCCTCCTCCTCCTCCTCCTCTCCTCCTCCTCCTCCTCCTCCTCCTCCTCCTCCTCCTCCTCCTCCTCCTCCTCCTCCTCCTCCTCCTCCTCCTTACTATTTGCTTAACTATTTTCTGTATCTTCGTCCTCTATTCCACTTTCAAGCACAAAGACAAGGAAATGAGTGTGTGTGTGTGTGTGGGAGGAGGGAGAAACTAGAAAAAGAACGAAGGAGGCGGAGGAGGAGGAGGAGGAGGAAAAGGTTACAAGGAAAACGTCTAAGTAAGGATTCCACACAAAGATAAAAATTAAGCAATTATCTTCTTTCAATTAAGCAAGGTATCAATTAAAGTAGTACAAAAATAAATAGTGTGTAAGTGAATACGTGTATACGTATATACGGATGCGTGTGTGCGTCTGAATGCCCGACGAAACCGTGTACGTAGTTTACACACACACACACACACACACACACACACACACACACACACACACACACACACACACACACACACACACACACACACACACACACACACACACAGGAACATGCACACACACGCACATTCGCAACAGTTGACATAATCACTTGGGCTGTTAGGATAACTAGGTAGGGAGGAGAAAAAGAAAGGAGGAGTGGGGGAAGTGAAGGAAGGGGAGGGGAATAGGGGGACAGGTGCGAGGACCAGCTGCAGCCCAATTACCTGTGGGAGCCGCCCGCCCTCCAGCTGGCTTGTGGCGGGGACAGGTGGGAAGGGTGCCGCACCTGCTCGTCCCCCCTCTCACCCCTTCCTCTCCTTCCCCTCCCCTCCTCTCCCCGGGCAGCCTCTCACCCCTCCCTCCTCCACCCACTCGTCTGATTAGTGTAAGACACTCCCGGCCCCATGACAATACCTGAGGCTAACACCTGTCCTTCCTTTCCCTCCCTTGCAATAATTTCGTCTGTGTTTTTAGTGTCGTCTCTTTTTTCACTTCCCTCACCACACCTGCTCGTCTCCTAAGGCATCACATCCTAAGGCGTCATATCCTAATGCGTCACATCCCAGCGTGGCACATCACAATTCATACACGGTAAATATTCCTCGTTGTCAGCTAGGCATTCCCCTTCCCCCATCCCCCACCCACCCACCCCCACACACACACACACACACACACACACACACACACACACACACACACACACACACACACACACACACACACACACACACACACACACACACACACACACACACACACACACACACACACACACACACACACACACATCACACACATCACACATCGTCACGCAACGTTACATATCAACATAATTATTTATGCTTCACTCTTTTCTTTTTCCTCCATAAATCATCCCTTGCATATTACTTACTTGCTTACTTCCTTTCATTATCATGATTTTACTTTTCCTTCTTTTTCTCCTCTCCTAACTTGAACTGCCTCCTCATTTCCATCTCTTCTCACGTCAACATAGCCTCCCTCTCTCATTTCTTTGTCTAACCTCCTAGTTGGTTTACGTTCAGTCTCTCTCTCTCTCTCTCTCTCTCTCTCTCTCTCTCTCTCTCTCTCTCTCTCTCTCTCTCTCTCTCTCTCTCTCTCTCTCTCTCTCTCTCTCTCTCTCTCTCTCTCTCTCTCTTTCAGGTATAGGTGTATAGATTGGACAGATAAAAGAATATGACTCAGGCGAGCAGAAAAACAGACATTCCCGTGACGCGCCCAGTTCACTTTTCAACGACTTCACGGGAATATGGAAGCGAATGGGTGGGTGGGCGGCCGCTCCTCTTTTTGCCGGGCGTGTGTAGCAGCTGCGTGAGGCGAGACAGAAAACGACCAGCAGGGTGTGTGTGTGTGTGTGTGTGTGTGTGTGTGTGTGTGGTGTTGGCGGCCTGGCACAGTTCCGCATGAGTGCATTTGTGACACCCGTTCTGCCGCCGCACCTCTCTCTCTCTCTCTCTCTCTCTCTCTCTCTCTCTCTCTCTCTCTCTCTCTCTCTCTCTCTCTCTCTCTCCAGATAGTTCTATCACCGATCCTCAATATCTTCTTCTTTTGCTTCTTCTTCTTCTTCTTCTTCTTCTTCTTCTTCTTCTTCTTCTTCTTCTTCTTATTATTATTATTATTATTATTATTATTATTATTATTATTATTATTATTATTATTATTATTATTATTGTTATTGTTATTATTATTATTATTATTATTATTATTATTATTATTATTATTATTATTATTATAGTGGTGGTTGCATGACTTATAAATCATACCTCCAAAGTTTTTTTTTTTGGTGGGGAGTGATAGAGGAGAGTGGATGGAAGAATC
>NC_087153.1:34078021-34095521 GCF_035594125.1 Scylla paramamosain | reverse complement strand
TTCTCCTCCTCTTCCTCCTCCACTTCACCCTCCTCCTCTTCCTCTTCCTCCTCAATTCCTGTCTCTATCCCATGCCTCCTTTTCCTTACTTCCTCCTCCTCCTCCTCCTCCTCCTCCTCCTCCTCCTCCTCCTCCTCCTCCTCCTCCTCCTCCTCCTCCTCCTCCAATTCCTTTCTCTACTCCGTGCCTTCCTTTCCCTCTTATTTGTCTTCTTCTACCTCTCTCCTTTCATTCTCTTGTTCTTACCTATGTTTACTTTTATGCTTCCTGTTTCCATTGTGTAAGTCTCTCTCTCCCTCTCTCTCTCTCTCTCTCTCTCTCTCTCTCTCTCTCTCTCTCTCTCTCTCTCTCTCTCTCTCTCTCTCTCTCTCAAGTTCACAGGACCGATCAGATAAAAGATAAACATACAGATAAAAAGATTAAATAAAAAAAATAAATAAATAGGCAAGTATTTCTTTTACATCTGAAGTCACGAAGGCAGGTGAAGGTGGTGACGTCATCAGTGGCCCAATAATAACATGATGACGTCATGACCGCCATACCTGGGAGGCCTGACAGGTGACGTGGAGGTGACCCGCGTTATATTACTGGGAGGGGCGAGGGAGAGGTAGAGGAGGGGCGGGAAGGAGAAAGAGAAATGGGCGGAGGGACACAGGCGTGGAGGAAGAACAGAGAAATGGATGACAAAGTGAAGCGGAGGACTCGGGAGTTTGTATGGAGATCAGGGAGGGAAGAGGGAGGGAGAGGGAGAGGAATGGAGGGTGACAGGGAGTGGAGGATGGATAGACAAATGGATGACTGAAGGAAGGAAGGAAGGAAGGGAGTTTGCCTGGAGGAAATAGACCAAAGTATTTTAACTGGGAGAGGGAGGAGAGACAAGGGAGAGGAGTGGAGGGCATGAACAGACAGTTAGATGAGAAGACGAAGGAAGGAAAGAAGAGTTTACAGTGAGATCAGGGAGACAAATATTACTGGGATAAGCGAGGAAGAAGAAGGAGAGGGACGGGAATGACAAGAGAGAGAAAAAGGAGAGAGGACAGACAGACAAATGGATGAGAGGATGAAGAAGAGAAAGGATTGTTTGCATGGAAGATATTTTTTTTTATAATATTAGTGGAAGAGGCGAGGGAGAGGGAGGAAGGAAAGGAAGAACAAGGTGGGAAGAGAATGGGGAGAGGAGGGATAAACAGATGGAAGAAAAGAAAGGACAGTTTGCATAGAGGAAATCGGGAAGGCTTTCTACTGGGAGGGGTGAGGGAGAGAAGAAGGAGCAAGGAAGAGCAGAGGAGGGGGTCAGAGAGCAGAGGACGAATAAACAAATAGAGGAAGAGGGAGGGAGGGCACTGGGGCAGGGTCAAGGACAGAGACGGATGAGGATGTTGAGGAAGAAAAGGAAAGTTTACGGAAGGGAAAACAGTTGTCACATTACAATAGCAGCGGTGGGAAGAGACACAGAGAAGCGCGGAAGAACAAAAGAAAAGCAGCAGCAGACTTGTTGGATTTTTTAAGGTTGTTTGAATATGACGAAGAGTCAAAGAGGAAAAGAGAAGAGGAAAACAAAAAAAAAAAAAAATAAATAAATAAATGGGCTTTTTCTAGAATCTTACGAAAATAATCCACTATTTTCAGAGATGGAGAGAGAGAGAGAGAGAGAGAGAGAGAGAGAGAGAGGAGAGGAGAGAGAGAGAGAGGAGCAGAGAGAGAGAGAGAGAGAGAGAATGGGCCAAGGTGAAGCAGTCAACCACACGTGTCAACTGGGACAGGACATCCGAGGTCGAGGTGTGGGGGACGGAGAAAATTAGTGGGGTAGGGAGAGGAAGAAGTATGGGGGAGACGAGGAGAAAGAGATGGGGGTAGCGGGGAGACATTTGTAGGGAGAGAGGGGAGGGAGATGGGAGAAGGGGGGAGAGATTAGTGGGAGAGAGGGAGGGAGGGGAGTGAGAGGAGGGAGGGAGGGATGGAGGAGAGAAAGAAGTGGTGATTGACGTCATTCAAGATCCGCGTTCTTCCGCTTGCGAGACGCTGGAAGACGTGGAGGACCCTGGAAGGGTGAGGGAGAAAGAAAGAACAGAGAAAGGAGAAGAAACGGAAAAAAATAATAATAAATGATGAATGAGTCAATAAAGAAATGTATTAAAAAGTGGAATTTGTATGAAGGAAATTGACCCATAGATATTTTATTTTTTACTCTAGTTTCTTAATTTCCTCACACACACACACACACACACACACACACACACACACACTCAGTGTGATTTCCACCATGGTGCGAGCCATCAATCAATAGTCCCTTCTAGATTAGACTTACCTTTAGGATTAATGTTAAGTATTTCCCCACCCCCTATGTACATTTTCAGTTTGTTAACTGCCTAAATAATAAACCGTTTATTATTATCATTATTATTATTATTACACACACACACACACACACACACACACACACACACACACACACACACACACACACACACACACACACACACACACACACACACACACACACACACACACACACACACACACACACATACACACGTTTATGCACAATAGGGCAGGACTGCTTTCTAGGTATAAATATAATTTAGTGAAAATATAGGTGGATAGATAGACAAGAATATAGATAGATAAACTGTCACATTATTCTGTTCTCTTTTATGACAAATATTACATTATTCCTCCGTTATTTACTGGAAGTGGTGGAGGAGGAAGAGGAGGAAGGAGAGACAAATATAGTAGTGCCTCTTACCATTCTGTACCTTTCCCTCTGACTCTACAGTAAACATATTTATCCACGTATGGTCAGTTCGGCGCCTCGGCGAAGAAAACGAGCGGTTGTTGGAGTTCAAGGTTGCCCAATAAAGGGGACATCTTGCTTATTTTGAAGAGTGGAAAGGTTTAACGTGTGTCCATAAGAGCGAAGAAAGGTGGTGCTCTTAAGTTTTTTTTTTTTTTTTCAAGGAAGGAAGGACAGATTGTTTATATGAGTATTTGTTAGTTTTCATCGTCTTGGTTGTTCTTGTTTTAATTTTCTTTTTTTCTCCTCTTCGTCCTTCGTCATCACTGCCCGTCACACAACACATGCACTATACTAGACAACACACTATTTATCATGCGCCCGCACACACACACACACACACACACACACACACACACACACACACACACACACACACACACACACACACACACACACACCACACACACACACACACCCACACACACACACACACACACACAACGAGATTCCAAAAGAAATGACAGAACAGCCAGGCAAACAAACAGACCGACACACGTTAAAAGTAAACAACTAGAGGCCACCAATCTAAGCAACATCAACTTCTTCAACTCCACCGAAAGAAGACAATACATTTCTGTGTTGAGATTACACACCACACACACACACACACACACACACACACACACACACACCACACACACACACACACACACACACACACCACACACACACGTCACGACCTGCGCCAGCCAACACACAGCTTTACAACCCTCCTCCCTTCTTTCCTTCTCTATTTCTTCCTTACTAGGCCTAACGCACCGCCCACTCTCCCTCCCGTTCCTCCTTCCCTTCTTCCCTCCCTCAGCGGCTCGAGTCTCATTAGTGCTGTAGTTTCCAAGAAGTCCTGCTGACGCACGCCCCTACACGTCTCTACTCTCTCTCTCTCTCTCTCTCTCTCTCTCTCTCGTCTCTCTCTCTCTCTCTCTCTCTCTCTCTCTCTCTCTCTCTCTCTCTCTCTCTCTCTCTCTCTCTCTCTCTCTCTCTCTCTCTCTCTCTCTCTCTCTCTCTCTACTTTAATTACACGAGTCTGTTTGTTTGTATCCTTCTTTTAGGAGAAAGTGTCTCATTCATAGTGTGTGTGTGTGTGTGTGTGTGTGTGTGTGTGTGTGTGGTGTGTGTGTGTGTGTGTGTGTGTGTTGTGACTCATGTCGGGTCGTGTTTCAGACGTTTATTAAGTCGCGTGGAGTCTCAAACGCATGGTGTGGACATGCATGTAAAAAATCACTTAAATGCGCTCTCTCTCTCTCTCTCTCTCTCTCTCTCTCTCTCTCTCTCTCCTCTCTCTCTCTCTCTCTCTCTCTTCTCTCTCCTCTCTCTCTCTCTCTCTCTGTAACTGTTTTAATCCCTATCTATTTAATGTACCCTATTTTTTTTTTTTTTTTTTTTTGTATCTCACTCTGTAACACTCCTCCACTTTGGTAAAACTTCTTCCCTATATGGCTGCTTTGCGTTAACCTTTATCGTCTCGCATCCATTAGTGACTCATTGCTGGCGACTGAATGACCGCTGTGCTGCAGGGAGAGGAACCTACACAGACTAACTAATCTGTAGCTTGACTCTTCACACGCCCGCAGACTGGATGGGAGGGAGCGTGGGAGACAAGGCAGAACTTTCTGTTTTGTCTTGCCCCAATGAGTCATTCCTCCTCCTCCACCCCCCTTCTCCTATTCCTCCTCCTCCTCCTCCTCTTCCTCTTCCTTATTCTTCTCCTATCCCTCCTCGTCCTCCACCGCCATGTAATGTTTGGAAAGGACACCCTGTAAAGGAGAGAGGGTTTGTGAGAAACGTGCGTGGGAATGAAAGTGCGTACAGTCATGGAAGTGTTGGGGAATGGCTAATGAATTCGCTGTTTATTGTCTGCTTCTCTTTCTCCTCCTACTTTCTCCTTCTACTGCTTACTACTGGTATTATTATACTTCTGCCACCACCACCACCACCACCACCACCACCATCACCACTACTACTACTACTGCTGCTGCTGCTGCTGCTACTGCTCTTACTACTACTACTACTACTACTACTACTACTACTACTACTACTACTACTACTACTACTACTACTACTACTACTGCTACTACTACTACTATTAGTCGTTGTCCTCCTCCTTTACTGAATCCTAAACTGATCTCTTACCAGATAGTCTGGAATTGGGTATTACATCTGAAATACACGTGATTCATTCTGTGATATAATGGAATCTTCATCAGAACCCTGGAAAGTAAATCCACTTTGTTTTATTATTGTAGTGATTCATTCAAGACGATATTTGTGACTTTTAGGGAGAAAGATGTATCCTTTCATATATATCACAATAATAATAATAATAATAATAATAATGATAATAATAATAATAATAATAATAATAATATTATTATTATTATTATTATTATTATTATTATTATTATTATTTTTACTATTATGTGAAGCTAGTTGTGTGTGTGTGTGTGTGTGTGTGTGTGTGTGTGTGTGTGTGTGTGTGTGTGTGTGTGTGTGTGTGTGTGTGTGTGTGTGTGTGTGACTAAAAGTGGTCTGATGAGGAAATGCAACCCTCTTCTGCTCCTAATAATTTCTGATTACGCAAAACTGACTCACACAGGAAGAGAGAGAGAGAGAGAGAGAGAGAGAGAGAGAGAGAGAGAGAGAGAGAGAGAGAGAGAGAGAGAGAGAGAGAGAGAGAGAGAGAGACGAATAGAGTATAAAAAGGCGAATTTAAATGTGAAGTTTGTAAGCGACGAATAGTAAAAAAAATTATAATGATATGAATGGCGAGTAGTAGGTAGTTATAGTTGTGCTAGCTGTGGTTTGTTGTTGTTGTGTGGTGGTGGTGGGTGGTGGTGGTGGTGCTGCTGTTATTGTTGTTGTTGTTGTTGTTGTTGTTGTTGTTGTGTGTTGTTGTTGTAAACACTACCAACAAGAACGCATCACCACCACCACCACCACCACCACCACCAACAACAACAACACCAGCAACTCCAGCTACAACAACAACAAACAACAACAACAACAACAACAATAACAATGAAATTAACCTAATCACACTATAAAAACCCCTCACAACGAACACGAAAAATAACAATAATAACTCAATGTAAATCTAGAAAATAAATCCACTGATTTTATATTCGCATCAACACGCTATTGCAACAGGTCACGTACATGAATCACCTGGTTCAGGACACTCTTGGTGCTGCTGGCTAGGTGCGATGCAGGTGCAGTGACTTCGACAGGTGAACAGGAAGTGAGCAGTTCCCTGTTACCTGGTAATTACTTTTTCCTCGAACTGGCACATCCCAATTACCTCTACGTGCACTTTTCTTTCACCTGTGGCACTGCTGTCTCTATTTGTCCTCTATTTTAAACTTGCTTCTCGGTAACACTCGTGACTCAAGCTTTCTTTTACGTTTACTCACTCCTGCTTTTTACAATCACATCACGTGCTCTCGCGTCTCTCTTTCACCTTTATCATCTCTATTTTCGCTTCATATTTTCGTTTTACAGTAATTTAGGTTAACGTGAGTGCTCTTGCTTCCCCGCTTTTTACTTTTACTGTGTCTCATTCCAGTTTTTTCGCCTTTATAATGCGTCATCTTGCTTCCCTCTTTCTCTTTTTACTGTAGGTATTTATGTTTTCTTTCCCTTTCATTTTACTTTTTTTTTTTTCATATCAACCTGTACTCTTTTTTTATTTTTTTTTCTATCTTCACTGTCTATACTTGAACTTATCTCCCTTTTATATAAAATTCTTGATTTTGCATCCATCTTGACTTTCTCTGTTACCTTTATAAAATCATTCGTGCTTACGTATTAACAGCTACTCTTATTTTTGTCCTTCTTATTTTTATCTTTTAATCTTTACTTCCACAATTTGCAAGTTTACCTGCATACTTTCTTTTATATACAAGTGCTCTCTTATCCACCTCCTTTTTTTTTTTTATTCACCTCAACTGTTACCTCTCTTTTATTTTTACCTTGGCACTATTTAACTCGCGAATCGAGCAAAGGTGAATGGTTATTAAGGATTAGAGTCTCTTAACTGTCTCGTCGTCTGACTCGTATGGTGAAGGATTTTTCGTTTCCCTTATCGTGTCATCTATATTTTTCCTTCATTTGCCTTTTTGAATTATGGTTATTGATATTTATCTAAGTAGCTCTCTATTTCTATTTATTTGCTATTATTAATTTTTAGGATAGAATTTAGCTACTACTATTAAGGTTAAGTAGTCGCTGCCTGTGAATTAATTATCATTGTTGTTGTTGTTGTTGTTGTTGTTGTTGTTGTTGTTGTTGTTGTTATTGTCGTTATGGAAGACTATACAACTAGTATATCTGAATCGCATATGCATTGAATCTATTTTCGTTTCAGTTTATTACCTCTCTCTCTCTCTCTCTCTCTCTCTCTCTCTCTCTCTCTCTCTCTCTCTCCTCTCTCTCTCTCTCTCTCCTCTCTCTCTCTCTCCTCTCTCCTCTCTCTCTCTCTCTCTCTCTCTCTCAGCAGTACAATTGTCAGGTCGTCATGGTCGTGGTCGTGGTCGTCTTCCAGGATGTCGTTTGGGTGAAAGCTATGCCACTGGATCCTCTTTACCTACCACTTCTACCGTCTTCTTGGAACTGATTGTGGTTTGTGTGGTGTAAGGCGTCGCGGTGTGTGTGTGTGTGTGTGTGTGTGTGTGTGTGTGTGTGTGTGTGTGTGTGTGTGTGTGTGTGTGTGTGTGTGTTCATTTGTTAGTGTGTCTCTCTCTCTCTCTCCTCTCATCTCTCTCTCTCTCTCTCTCTCTCTCTCTCTCTCTCTCTCTCTCTCTCCTCTCTCTCCTCTCTCTCTCTCTCTCTCTCTCTCTCTCTCTCTCTCTCTCTCTCTCTCTCTCTCTCAAGTCCATTTTAACTGGATTGTCTTCGGATATTTAATCTTTACCTCCTGTAAGTGTAATGAACTTTATCCGAAGAAAGATGGCTTTTCAACACTATTACTCTATCATTCTTTCTCCTTATTGAATTCACTTATTAGAGGCTTCTTTGATATCTCGTCATTGGAGAATAAACTAAATGGTGGATTAAATTGTAATGACAGTGTTTTGCTCATTCATTATCTGAAGCCAATGTATTTTCTGTAACTGAATTTACGGGCGCTGGATAATTTACATGCTGTTATGAGGGGTGATGATGATGTTGACAGTGGTGGTGGTGGTGGTGGTGGTGGTGGTGTTGATGTTGGTGGTGGTGGTGGTAGTAGTGGTGGTGGTGGTGGTAATATTGGTGGTGGTAGTAGTAGTAGTAGTAGTAGTAGTAGTAGTAGTAGTAGTAGTAGTAGAAGTAGTAGTAATAGTAGTAGCAGCAGCAGCAGCAGCAGCAGCAGTAGTAGTAGTAGTAGTAGTAGTAGTAGTAGTAGTAGTAGTAGAAAATTAGTAGTAGTAGTAGTAACAGAAGCAGCAATAGTAGTAGCAGAAAATTATAAGTAGTAGTAGTAGTAGTAGTAGTAACAGCAGCAGCAATAGTAGTAGCACCAGTTTATTATTATTATTATTATTAAATTATTATTATTATTATTAGTAGTAGTAGTAGTAGTAGTATTTATATTATTATTATTATTATTATTATTATTATTATTATTATTATTATTATTATTATTATTATTATTGTTAGCAGTAGTATTATTATTGTAGTAGTAGTAGTAGTAGTAGTAGTAGTAGTCGTAGCCGGAGAATATTAATCTTATTAACAACTAGTCCTTTGCACAGCATCTTCCCAATTTCAAAACTCCTTAAGTCCATCGGTCAAGGACCCGTTTTCTCTAAAACTCACTTTAATGAGGACAAGAAAGAAAGAAAACTGGTCTTACATTTCCGTTTTGACCCTCCCTCCCCCACTCCTTGTATCCGTGGCACTATCTACAGTCCTACCCTTCCCTCCATTCCTCCCCTCCCTCCTTCCTCCCCTTCCTCGGGCAGCCCGCCTCCTGGCGCCACTAACCGTACCTCTCTGCTTCCCCCAATCCCTCCCTTCCTCCCCCTATATATCCCCATCCCCGCCGGAGCACTGACCCTCTCAATGAACGTTTCCCCGAAAGGTTATCATGACGTCACGTACGCTGCGGTGGTGCCCAAGTCGCACGTAAATGAGTGTGGCACGTGACAATCTTACCTTTTGGCGCATATGCGGGCTTGCAGGCGTATAAGTATGTTTATTTTTTCCTCCTCGCTAGACGTCTAATGGCCTATATTTTTTAACAGCTCGTTCTGTGAAAAATGTTGCGCTTTGGCTCGTAATCTGAGGCGCTTTGTGTTCTCATGGGGACTGTTTTTCAAAGGCCAAAGTGATGATTAGTCGGATTTCCGTGAGTCTTTTTCTTCCACTGATGATGCAGGATACTTGTAAAACTGTTTTCAAAGGCTACATGGATAATTTATCGGATTGCTGTGGGTCTTTTTTTTCCATTGGCGATGCATAATACTTGTAAAACTGTCGCTGTATCTATGAAAACATCCTTGAAAGCCCAAATAATTTCCACTAAAGTTGTTACAAAAAATCTTGATAAGACACTCAAGCACTTGAGAACACAATCTATACCCAGAAACTAGCACGAATGATTGTTCATTGCATTTTGTGAGTGTTTATTTTAGTGAGATCCACTGAGTTTGATAAATCATGACTAATTTCCTTCATTACGCTAAAGATACGTGAGGTGGAGGTGTGTCTCTTACGCATGAGGATAGATATTACTAGGATGTTGGAAAGTGTATCGTTAAAGGTGGTCATGGACGCGGCGTTCAGGAAGCGTCGTGACCTCTACGTGAAGTGAATGAATGGAGGCGAGGCAGCGGCACCTTCATTAACAGAGACTTTCCTTTTTTTCCGTTCCAGCTATCACGCGTACGTGGACTTTTCATGTCATAATATCCTTTTCTTAAATGACATCAGTTTCTCTTTCTATTTTTTTCCCTCACGAATGTAACGGGTCATGTAACGGGTCTTACTTTTGTTTTGTGAGGAGTATTTTCAAAAGTGTGAAATGAGAGCCTGTGTTGCAAACTTGGTCATATTAAAGAATAATGAGCGATAGGTTAGTCTTCGTAGACTGAATTTGCCTTGCTTTAAAAGAATTAATTTAATAAGGTATAAAAAGAGACTGTTATGGAACATTACTCACATTATTCAAGGAGTCTATAATTGAAAGCATAGAAAGGATTGCATGAAGAAAATGGCTCATTAATAATGAAAAAAATGTTTTCTTACTTTACTTAAATTTCACTTGATAGGCGTGAGGAATTATTTTAGCAATTAATCAAGAAGTCGATGAATAAAGGAACAGGAAAGAGTACATGAAGAAGGTGACTGTAGTTAGTAAAGGAGCATTTTTTTTTATTTAACTTAAACTTCACTTAATAATGTAAGGACTGATATACTCTTACTTTGTGGGAAACATGAAGCATGTAAACGACTGACTTGATAATTTCCAACGCAACACCGGGATTCTATGGTGCCTTGCAGAGTGTAAGGAGGTGATGAAGACCATTGGCTAAAACTAAATACTTCACAGAGAAAGATGGTGCTGCTAAATACTCGTAATTGCACACAAACATTCACTTTGCACAGATACTTACAATGACTAGTAGGCAGGTAGAAACAGATGGACAGGACACAGGAAAGCCACACACACACACACACACACACACACACACACACACACACACACACACACACACACACACACACACACACACACACACACACACACACACACACACACACACACACACACACACACACACACACACACACACACACAAAAACAATTACTTTTACTAAATGAAACTGACCTAAGTCCATGTGTATTTCCTTCCACTGCACCACACCCCTGCGTTCCCTTCCTTCAAAGTCACGGGCCAGAGGAATCGGACGTGTCTCCAAGGTCAAGAGGCAATAGCGAGTGTCAGGCGAGGCATAATATCTGCAGGCCATTTCCGTTAGTGTGGGCGTGACCTTGGCTTTGTCTTGACCTGGTTGCTTTTTCTTGTTGTTGTTGTTGTTTATCATATTTTTTGTTGTTGTTATTCTTGTTAAGTAGTTGTAGTAGTAGTAGCAGCAGTAGTGGTATAGTAGTTACGGTAATAATAGTAATAATAGTATTAGTATAATACTGATAGTGGTGGTGGTGGTGGTGGTGGTGGTGGTGGTGGTGGTGGTCATTACACCTGTAATCTCAAAATACTAGTTGATTTTCAAGTTCCTTTTTGGGGAGGGCATTTTGCATACACTCATTATTATTATTTTTATTATTATTATTATTATCATTATTATTATTATTATTATTATTATTATTATTATTATTATTATTATTATTATTATTATTATTATTATTATTATTATTATCATTATTGTTATTATTATTACCATTCAGCTTTCATGAAATGCTGCACACAGCGTCCACCTTAACATGTGTATTCCCGAGTATGAATCATCCTCAGAGATCTCTTATGGTGAAAGATTTTTTTTCCTTTTTTACATCATTATTTTTCTAGCATATTTTCCTTTTACGCCCACCTTTTTTCCTCCTTCCATTTACTTTTAGTTTCCACACATTTTCCTCAGCCTTTTTTTTCTTATAGTCCATCCTGTTTCTGCACCTCCATCTCTTACCTACATCCTTCCTTTCCTGCCTTCTTCCATCCATTAATTTATCTACCTCTCCTTTTTTCCCTCCCAAACTGTTTTCCTTGCCTTCTGCTTCTCTCTTTTCCTCCCCCACTCTACGCTCACCTCATCTCCCTCTCTCTTTGTTTTTCTTCCCCTTCCTTTCTTTCTCTTTTCATATTTATTCATTCATTCCGCGACTGTTTTCCTTCCACCCCTGCTTCCCTCTCCCTCCCCTTTCTTCCTCCACAACACCACACGCCTTGGTCACTTTCGCTTGGACCCGGACGCCCCTCTGGCTATTGGTGGATCCGGGAGAGGGACGTGACGTAAATATGACGTAACCAACCACATCCTCTCCCTCGGGGGTCATGCAACTAAGAGTGAACGAAGGAAGAGACGTGCGCTCGTACACGTTTTTTTTTTTTTTTTTTTTTTTTTTTTTTTGCTTTCCTTCACCTTTCGTGTGGTATTTCATTCATTTTTTTCTTTTGATACTTTTTTCTCCCCCCTCCCCATGAAAGTGGAAAATTTTGCATGGCCATGATTTCTACTTCCGGTGATCGCGAGTCAGTTTGGTGTCCTTACAAGGTGCTTACTAGGCGTGGTTAGTAAATGTTTTATACACACACACACACACACACACACACACACACACACACACACACACACACACACACACACACACACACACACACACACACACACACACACACACAGACACACACACACACACACACACACATACACACAACACACACACACACACTGTATAAAAGAAAGGTGATGTAATATAGCACGAGCAACGTTGGCTGTTTTTTTTTTTTTTTTTTTTGCTAATAAGTTTAATGCAAAATGAATGAGCAGATCGGCTGACAGACTTGTATATGGGCGGATGACAAGCAGGCAAGCAGGCAAGTGGAGAAGCAAATAAGCCTGGGCGAGAACGAACGTGTAATGGTTCTTAATCCTTATAATAAAAAAAAAAAGTTCTGGTTTTCGTGGATCCGTTTCAAGGACTTTTTTTTCTTACTGTTATACATCCTACGTTTCTTTTTTTTTTTTTTTTGGTGGGGGTGTTTATTTTTAGAACTGACATTCTCCTGAAAAATTGTTATTATTATTATTATTATTATTATTATTATTATTATTATTATTATTATTATTATTATTATTATTTATTTTTTTATTATTGTTATTGTTGTTGTTGTTGTTGTTGGTAATATTTATTTTATTTGCTTATATTTTTTATGCTATTATTATTATTTTCTTTTCTTTTCAGCGTTAGATGAAGCAGAAATCTGTAATCAGATAAATAAAAAAAAATGCCCTTTTATGACAGTGAGAGAGCACTGAACATTCTGTAGATGTATAAAGTTGTATTACGTTGCTGTTTTTTGCTTTATGCAAAGTCACCTTAAGAGATATTTATGGTTTTCATTAATTTTGCTCGGTTGACTCAGAACAGATATACAAAACAATAATAATTATATCTTGCCCTTAAAGAACACTAATAACCATTTTTTACGACAGGAAGTAAAGACATGAAAAAATAGTACTATCATCTTTCATCATTTATTGAAACAAAATATTTATAGCTTTCTTTCATGTAAATACAAGATAACAAATTGCACTACGCCGTAAACAAATTTCTAATTATATATAGGGAAGGCACCGAACTAGAGCAACAAACGGGAGAAAAAGACCCACTGAGGTGTCAGTCCCTAAAGAAAAAGCCAAACTGATTAAAAACAATAGAGGATAAGTGCCATGAAACACTGGCAATGATGGTGTTTAAAAGTTAATAATGTAACACGCAATCAGTGTCTATCACGACATGCACTCTCTAAAAGAAATAACATGACGCAATATGAGGACTGTCAGAGTCACACGGGATTGAAGGATATAACATGTTCGTGTGTATTAATGTATGTATCTAGACCGACGTAGCAAACCAACCGGGCAGAGTTTTAGGTCAGTTAGGTAATGTTAAAGGGAACCATATTACTCAATCTAGGAGATAAATAGAACAGTAGTAGTAGCAATAGTATCTAGACCGTGGTGGTACCGTCATAATGGGACAGATTTGGCTTCCCTTACTGTCGATGAATAGTAAAGGTATCCGATATATTTTAATTGTTACTGGAAGGGATTGGAAGGGGTAACGGAGAGAGAGAGAGAGAGAGAGAGAGAGAGAGAGAGAGAGAGAGAGAGAGAGAGAGAGAGAGAGAGAGAGAGAGAGAGAGAGAGAGAGAGAGAGAGGGGGGCTATAGTTAGTAAACGTGATACCTTGCATGTTCTTATGGTTTCTAGTCGACACACCCCTTGACTCTCATTGCTCACTGAGGGAAAATTAGGTAGAGACTAAATACGTTTCTGTGTGTGAAAATTGTGGTATTTTTTTTCTATGCTAGTACAGCAGCAACAACAACAACAGCAACAACAATAACAACAACTGCTACTACTGCTACTACTACTACTACTACTACTACTACTACTACTACTACTACTACTACTACTACTACTACTACTACTACTACTACTACTACTACCACCACTATTATTCTTCTTGACTACTTTCATCTGTTTTCCTATAACAATATTTCGCATCTCCTATTTCACGTCCGAGTATGACCAAATAAAGCTTTCCGGGATTCGCATCTTTTACATGGAATAAGAAGAAAAAAATCAACAAATATATCGTTGTACGGTGCATAGAGCGCACAACGTTTAAGTGAATATTTCCGAGAAAATCACCTGCGTAGCGGAAGGGTGGTGTTGTAAAGACGTTTTCAGGCTTCGTAATTAGGTATCCTTTCCTAGATAGATGAATTGGTAATGCAATTTTGAGCAGGTCGTGTGTGTGTGTGTGCGTGTGTGTGGCTCATCAAGTGCGGTGATGTTCTGAAAATTAAAGCATTGTCAATTTTTGTACTTATCTCTGTAAAAAAAAAAAAAAAAGCATTTTCTCAGATCTTACAGTGCATCTCATTATCATTTTCTGCATTAGCAAAGGGGATTTTTCATTACGTAGCTAGTGTTTCTCTGACAAATTCACTGATGATCTTTGCTTTCGTCACCCATCCATGAAGCAAGTATGAAATTGTTAGGTCCTTCCTGACATGAAAGCGGAAAAGAGTACATGTCCGCTGAGGAAAAGAGGACATTGTTGATGGAGAGAGAGAAAGAGAGAGAGAGAGAGAGGAGAGGAGAGAGAGAGGAGAGAGAGAAGAGAGAGAGAGAGAGAGAACGAGAGAGAGAGAGAGAGAGAGAAGAGAGAGGAGAGAGGAGGAGAGAGAGAGAGAGAGGAGAGAGAGAGGAGAGAGAGAGAGAGATTTTGGTTATGCCTATAGATGTGTTCCTTTTTTAGTGTGTTTTTTTTTTTTTATTGCTCTTTCCACGTATATTTAGTGACCATCGTTTTCTTTAAGTAGTAAGGTAATAGTGTTCTCCATTAAAAAAATCATATAACTATCAGATTGTTATATAATTAATAGATGGTTAAAGAACTGACCGTTTGACTGATAGACTTAGTGAGTGTTAATTAATTGACCTGATAATATGTTAACCGATTGTCTGACTAATTGAGTTAACGGCTGTTCATGAATTACCTAAATCAATTTGCACTCGTTGCCTCCTCAGTGAACAGGGCAAGTACAGAAGGAAGAGGAGAAACTGAATGAGAAACTGATAAACTGAGGAAGTAATTAATTAAGAAGATACATGAGGAAGTGTAAGATGGGTGCGTATGAAGAAAGTAAATATGGAATATGGAAGGATATTTAAAGACATGAAGTGGAGAAAATAATATACTAGAGTAAGACGAGCGCGTATGAAAGAAGATAAAGACAGGGATGTGGTAAGACACGTACAAGTACGGAAACGTTTTTTTTTTTTTTTTTCCAGTGAAAAAAAAAAAAATCCTATGTTAACGGGAGTGGTGCTTTCTAGTGGTGAGGTTTGCCCTTCCGATGAGAACGTATGAATGGAGGAGAAGGAAGGGGAAAGATGGAAGGGGAGGGAAGGGGAAGGGAGGAAGGAGAGAGAAGGGAAAGGAGGGGAGGAGGGGGATGGGAAAGAAGTTTTGTGGTTCATTGCTATTATTTCACATCCGCTGTGACTAAAGAACCTATTCTCAAACACTTCGGCGCCTTATCTTGACTGCTCACCTCAGATTGTATCGGACGTTACTGGAATCTTTACGGGATATTTTCATAATTCTAGCGGTAGATTAACAAATTCAACAAAAATTTTGCATCACTAAGAAGAAAACACCCATGGGAAACAGACTGATAATCCCTGTAACCTTAGAAAGTAGTCCTTTTGAAAGTTCAGACGGTTTCAAAATATGAGACCAGAATTATTGGTGATGATGAATATGAAAAATAAATAGAGCGATGGATGTTTGTTAACCTCGACTCAGTAAAAAGAGATAGTTAAAACAAATACAGAAAACATAAAATGATATAATAACGTAAAAAGAAATACAAAAAAACATAAAATGATATAAAAACTGTATATTTTTGAGGCCTGAGGTCTTAGAATGGAACGCTAAGTAAGGATTAATTAAACGTGAAGGATGGCCGCCAGTTATGCTATGGAACCTCGTATGATTCTGCTTGTTAATTTTCCTGCAACTTGTAGCGCATCAAGAGACAACGGCCACTCTGGAATGAAGTTAATCAACTTAAATGGAATCCTTTTTAATTCAACTTTTGTCATTTATTTATATTTTGAAGGGGAAGGGTCAGTAACAAGTAAGCGTTTTTTTTTTTTTTAAGCATTTTTCCCGCCTAAATTGTACGTAATAAAAACAGTAATTGCGAAAACAGATGATGACAAGAAGACAAAGAAAAAGAAAAAGAAAAAACCGTAGTAGTAGTAGTAGTAGTAGTAGTAGTAGTAGTAGTAGTAGTAGTAGTAGTAGTAGTAGTAGCAGTAGCAGCAGTAGCAGTAGTGGGAGAATAGCAAGACAAGGGAAAGGAAGACAGGGTGTGACGTGGCATCGACCTCTTTATGTCTGTTCCCTTTATCGCCATTGTCATCCTCGTCGTTGTCAGCACTTCGCCTCCTTCCTTCACGTTCCTCAGTGGACTAATATTTAATGAACGTCCGCCGCCGCGCCCCTCGCGATGCCACGCCCGTGTGCCCTCAGCGATGCCACGCCGCCGCCTTGGTTCTTGAGGAATTCACTACGTGGCTTTGTCATGTCGCCGTAGGAGTGTAAGGGCGAGGCTTGCAGGCACCACCTCACTTCCCTCACTCCCCACCCTCACCTCCCTCACCCCCCACTCTCTCCTCCTTCACCCCCACTCTCACCTCCCTCATCCCCACCCTCACCTACTTCACCCCAACCCCCACCTCACTAGTTTTCATATCCCCTTCTCCCCCATCCCCCTCCTCCCCTCCTTTTCCTTCTCTCTCCTTCCTCCCTTCCCCTTCTCTCCCCTTCCATTTTTTCGCTTCCTTCTCCTCATCTCCTTTCCCTTCCCTTTCTTTCCCTTCTCCTTTCCACTCCTCCCCTCCTTCCCCTTTTATTCATTCTTCCCCTCCTCTTCCCTCTCGTGCTCCTTTCTTTTTCTCTGCAACTTCCCCTTTCTCTCTACACCCTCTCTTCCTTGCTCTTTCTCCCTTGCTTGTGTTCCTTTTCCTTTCTTTATTTTCCTTTCCCTCTCTTCCCATTGCTTTATTCACTTCTCTTCCCTCTTCTCTTCCACATCCTCCAGCCTCCTCATTTCTTCCTCTTCCCTCATCCCCACTGAAATAATCCTGCTGTTTCCTTCCTCCCCATTCTTTTTCCTTCCACTTTCCTCATTACCACTCTCATAATCTTGCTGTTTCCTTCGTCCCATTCATTTCCATTCACTCTTCCCTCTTTTCGTCCTCCTCCTCCTCCTCTTCCTCGTGCACCATATTTTATACACTTCTCCTGCCTTACCTCCGTCCCCGCCTAACCTTCTCACTCTCTTAACACCCTTCCCTTATTTATTATTCATTTATTTATTTTTTTTTTCATTTTCCCCCTCGCTTTCTTCCTCCCTTCCTTCTCCAGTGTCTCCTTTGTCCTTCAAGAAAACC
>NC_087153.1:34073021-34075521 GCF_035594125.1 Scylla paramamosain | reverse complement strand
TGCTGCTGCTGCTGCTGCTGCTGCTGCTGCTGCTGCTGCTGCTGCTGCTCCTGCTCCTGCTACTACAACTATTACTACTATTATAGCTACTACTGCTGTTACAACAGCAACATCAACAAGAACAACAATAGCAACGACAACAACATCAACAACAACAACAACAACAACAGCAACAACCACTACTGCAACTACTACTACTACTACTACTACTACTACTACTACTACTACTACTACGAAATACCGGAGATTATGTAATACAATTATGACATGTAAATATAGTGATTATAGTGACTACTACTACTACTACTACTACTACTACTACTACTACTACTACTACTACTACTACTACTAATTATTATTATTATTATTATAATGATAATAATACCACTAACACCACCACTACTACCACCACCTCCATTACCACCACCGAGGAGGAGGCAGTAGGCACGTGCCGAAACGATAATTACTCCCAGTGAGGTCTAAAGCACTGGATCAGGGGGTGCTGTGAACTTATCATTAAACCCAGCTGTGACCTCACTGAACGTTTTCCTTTCCGTCTCACAACACAATGGGGCAGTCACAGCCTCCCCTCTAAAGACAACCCTCTTCCTCTACACAAAATTACAAGCACCTAATAACACACACACCCTTCACTTAAAATTCAAAATCATGGCGACTCCTACAACAGCCTCGGAGTTTCCCTCTGGGGAGGGGACCACAAATGTCCCCAGGTTGCACTGCTCTTCTGGTATCGACACTAAGTGTCTTGACACCCTCAACTTTTCCTTCATTAATTTCTGCAACATTCGTGGTCTTAGATCTAATTTTCAGTCTGTAGAATATCACCTCTCCTCTAATCTGAGGCAACTGACAGTAGTCCCTTTTCTGTTCCCTCCTACTTTCTCTATAATCATTTTCGATCCAAAGCTAGATGTTGCGTTTATGTGCGCAACGACTTAACCTGCTCTAGTGCCCACGCTCTTGAATGTTCGAGTTTTCCACCATCTCGCTACGACTACAGAGTCTCTCTCAAACTTAATTTTTTTGTGCTATATATCTCTCACCTAACTCCTCTGACTATAAGAAATTCTTTGACTGCTTAACTTCCAAAGTGGAGCACATTCTGACTCTCTTCCGTTTTGCAGAGATCTCCATTATTGGAGATTTCAATGTTCACCAACAGCTTTGGCTTTCCTCTCCCTTCATTGACCATCCTGGTGAACTAGCCTTCAACTTTGCTATCCTCCACGACCTAGAGCAATTGGTGCAACACCCTACTTGTATTCCTGACCGTCTTGGGGATACGCCCCAACATTCTTGACCTTTTCCTGACCTCTGATCCTTCTGCTTATGCTGTTATCCTCTCTTCTCCGATGGGTTTCTCCGATCACAATCTCATATCTGTATCCTGTCCTATCGCTCCAATCCCTCCTCAGGATCCCCCTAAGCGAAGGTGCCTCTGGTGTTTTGCCTCTGCTAGTTGGGGGGACCTGAGGAGGTATTTTGCTGATTTTCCTTGGAATGACTACTGCTTTCGTGTCAGAGACCCATCTTTGTGTGCTGAGCGCATAACAGAGATGATAGTGTCTGGCATGGAGGCGTACATTCCTCACTCTTTTTCTCGACCTAAACCTTCCAAACCTTGGTTTAACACAGCTTGTTCTCGTGCTATACATAATAGAAAGGTGGTCCAAAAAAGGTACTTAAGCCTTCCATCACCAGAATCTCATGCACTTTATATTTCTGCCCGGAACAATGCCAAGTCTGTTCTCCAACTAGTCAAAAACTCCTTCATTAATAGAAAGTGTCAAAATCTTTCAAGATCTAACTCCCCTCGTGACTTCTGGCATCTAGCCAAAAATATCTCCAATAACTTTGTTTTTTCTTCTCTCCCTCCTTTATTTCAACCAGATGGTACCACTGCTATCACATCTATCTCTAAAGCTGCACTCTTCGCTCAAACCTTTACTAAAAAACTCTACCTTGGACGATTCAGGGCTTGTTCCTCCCTCTCCTCCACCCTCTGACTACTTCATGCTACCTATTAAAATTCTTCGCACTGATGTTTTCCATGCCTTTGCTGGCCTAAACCCTCGGAAGGCTTATGGACCTGATGGGTCCCTCCTATTGTTCTCCGAAACTGC
Source organism: Scylla paramamosain (assembly GCF_035594125.1). Lineage (NCBI taxonomy): Eukaryota > Metazoa > Arthropoda > Malacostraca > Decapoda > Portunidae > Scylla > Scylla paramamosain. Next base: position 34,073,377 of record NC_087153.1, on the reverse strand, counting down.
CTCCCTGCTTGCACTTTGCCTAGTCAAACTCTTTCAACTCTGTCTGTCAACATCTACCTTTTCTTCTTGCTGGAAGTTTGCCTACATTCAGCCTGTTCCTAAAAAGGGTGACATTTCTAATCCCTCAAACCACCGTCCTATTGTTTTAATTTCCTGCCTATCTAAAGTTTTTGAATCTATCCTCAACAGGAAGATTCTTAAACATCTTTCACTTCACAACCTTCTATCTGATTGCCAGTATGGGTTCCGTCAAGGCTGTTCTACTGGTGATCTTCTGGCTTTCCTTACTGAGTCTTGGTCATCCTCTTTTAGAGATTTTGGTGAAACTTTTGCTGTTGCCTTGGATATATCAAAAG
>NC_087153.1:34060521-34063021 GCF_035594125.1 Scylla paramamosain | reverse complement strand
ATAGTAAGGCAACACGTTAAGATCCGGCTGGCTGCCTCTGTGGGGAAAACAAAGGGGGGAAAACAAAATATGTAGATGTGATAAAAGATGTACGTAGGAGGGACCGGAACGAAGAGGTGTTAAGGTCATTTACTCAGTACTCGGGTTTCTGTTCATGAGTAAAGGAGAATGTTAAGAGGAAATTGAGCAAAAAAATGTGTCTTTTTTGACTTCCACTTCCAAAATTAATCAGTAAAACTTTTATTCACTTTATCTACTTACTTTGTTTATTTATTTATTTTACTCTTTTTTTTTGGGGGGGTCATGCACTTATAAATTAGAAAAAAAGAATTGTATTTGGTTGCCGTTTGTTCCTGTTTATGAAGGAAGTCGAGGACGAGAAGGAGGAAGAGGACGAGGAGGAGGAGGAGGAGGAGGAGGAGGAGGAGAACAGAAAGATATATAAAGGAAAAGAAAAACTGGGGAAGTGAATGAGATCGGAAATGGTAATGATAAAAATTAACCAACACGAGAAATTTTGTAATATCTTAATTAGTAGCGTGTGAACCACGTTTCTGACTCTCTCTCTCTCTCTCTCTCTCTCTCTCTCTCTCTCTCTCTCTCTCTCTCTCTCTCTCTCTCTCTCTCTCTCTCTCTCTCTCTCTCTCTCTCTCTCTATTATCTTATTTTCTTCTATAAACTGTAATTAACCTGTCTTTAGTACCTCCTTTTCTTTCCCTTCTTTCCCTTTATAATTTATTAATCCCCTCCCATCCGTCCTTCTCTCTCTCTCTCTCTCTCTCTCTCTCTCTCTCTCTCTCTCTCTCTCTCTCTCTCTCTCTCTCTCTCTCTCTCTCTCTCTCTCTCTCTCTCTCTCTCTCTCTCTCGCTGGTACAAAGGTCATCTCAAGTCATGTTTTCTCTGCCTCTCGTGTTTCCCCGCTGTGTCCAGGGTCAGTGGTGTGCTGGGCCTGGGTCACGCCCTTACTCTGGTCTGGCGTGCCCTATCTTACCCTGAGGACACGAGAGAAATATGGGTCATCAATTAATTTTTACTAAAGATCGTAAGACTGTTTTTGTTAATAAGTTGGCTTTTTATAAGAGAGGTAACTTGCATTTCAAGATTGTTATTTCTTTTCAAGGATGGAAATACAGAAGTGATGTCGAGTGGTAAAGAGCAGTTGAGGAAATTAAACACACACGCACACACACACAGGCCGGAAGGATGTTACAGGCGCTTGGGTTATAATTACCTGCCTGCACGAGAGACAATATCCTGACGAAGAAGGCACTTCAGGTCAACCTTACTCAACAGGCTCCCGTTACTCCTGACTCACTCTTCTTCCCCTCGCCGGCTCTGATAGTGCTGGATCATGCCTTGCGTAATGCCGCGTGCTTTCTTGCGTTGCATTTCCAAGAGTGAACACAAGATTTCCCTGCTTGCAATGAGAGAGAGAGAGAGAGAGAGAGAGAGAGAGAGAGAGAGAGAGAGAGAGAGAGAGAGAGAGAGAGAGAGAGAGAGAGAGAGAGAGAGAATGGACCGACATAGGATAAGCGCGCGCGCGTGTGTGTGTGTGTGTGTGTGTGTGTGTGTGTGTGTGTGTGTGTGGGTGTGTGTGTGTGTGTGTGTGTGTGTGTGTGTGTGCTTAAACATGATTAGATTGAATATGATAAACTGTAGGTCATGTTACTACCAGCTACATGGAATCAATTTTTCTCAAGTTAATACAGTGTGGTAGAAGTTGAATTTAACACCAGATAAGTACTCCATTTTAAACATTACACGCCCGTCTGTTTGTAGCCTGTGATAACCTCAAGCACATCTCTCTCTCTCTCTCTCTCTCTCTCTCTCTCTCTCTCTCTCTCTCTCTCTCTCTCTCTCTCTCTCTCTCTCTCTGAATTGGGAAAGTGACTTCAACTCGTATATCACCATTTTGTTGTTTGTGATTTATCTGGTTCTCTTATTTGTCTGACTACTTAAGTAATGTACTTTTTAGATATTTTAGAATTACATTTTTTTGTTAATAAGAGCAGTAATTTTTAAGTTATTCTGGCCTCAATCACACTCCAGTCATATTGTAATCTTACTCCAGTCGCACTCCAGTCACACAACAACCACACTGGTACAATCATAATCCAACTACACTCAAGTTACTCCCACTCACAATCCTGTCACACTAGTCAAGCTAAAGTCACACTAGTATCACACTCCATTCAGGCTACAGTCATACTTCAGTCACACTCCAGTCATACTACAATCACACTCCAGTCACATTGCAATCACACCCCAGTCATTCCAGTCACTCTCCAGTCACACTCAGATAAAATTAGCTAAAAATATCATTCTCTTTCTTCAGTTATCTCCAACATCTTGACCCCTGTTCAACCTCCACACTCTACACACACACACACACACACACACACACACACACACACACACACACACACACACACACACACACACACACACACACACACACACACACACACACACACACACACACACACCCAGCAAACAAATC
>NC_087153.1:34053021-34055521 GCF_035594125.1 Scylla paramamosain | reverse complement strand
GGAGAAAGAAGAAAGGAGAAGTGGGAAGAAAGTAATAACAAAACAGAAACAAGGAAAAAAAAGCAATAAGTAAATAAGGAAAAGTAAATAAACAACATTTAGATACACGTGATGGCATGTGGGCAGGTGTGGGTGGTAATAATTAGGGTGGCCAGGTGTTGCATCTTCATGTGGTGCTTGAACGTGGTGGTTGAACGTCAAGTGGCTCACGTCAGGTGGTCTTGGCGGAGAGGGAGAAGGAAGCTACGAAAGAAAGAGGTGGGCGAGGGGAGTGTTGGAAAGAAGAAAGTAGAGAAGTTGAAGGCAAAGTAAATTGAGAGAGGTGAGACAGAAAGAACAATGTTAGTTGAGTGAAGGAGGGAGGTTATTATGAAGAAATAAGTTAAGGAAGTTTAATTAGGGAAGTTAAAAAGGCAAAGTGAGAGAAGTGAGGTGGAATGGAGAACAAGAGGGAAGCATGCCAACTGAAGAAAGAAAGAAGTTAAGAAATTATTAGAAAAAAAAAAAAAAATGGAAATTCAATTAGAGAGGTCAAGAAGACAGAGTAAGTGAAGAGGCAATGCAAAAATGAGAACAAGAGGGAAGCATGTTACTTGAGGAAAGGAAATTAAAAAGTTATAAGGAGGAAAAAAATATGGAAGTTTAATTAGGGAGGTTTAGAAGGTAAAATAAGTAAGAAAGGTGAAGAAGAAAGGACATGCTGGTGCAGGTGCCTCGATCTTACTCGAGGCAACACCAGTGCTCTTACACAGCCAGAACCTCCGGAAAGTAATCTTTGTTCACGGCAGCCACTAGTGATACACAAACAATGACACTCCAGCAAGTGGAAATGGCTGCCCATAGGTGGCGAAAAACAAACTCCCACACTAGTGCTGTGTTAATTATTTGTGTATATAGTATAATAAATGTTTTTTGTATATATTTCTTTTTTCTACATTTAAATATAGGCTTTTTAAATAGCAGCATAAAAACGTGTTGCTTTAAGCCTGATGTGAATTTGTTTAAATAAAAAGAAAAAGTGAAGCATGTTCGTTAAGGGAAGGAAGGAAGTTAAAAAGCTTACCATAGGGAAAGAAATTATGGAAGTCTGATGAGGGAAATTAAAAGGAGAAAGTGAGACAGGTGATGCAGAAATGAGAACAAGAAAGAAGCATATTACTTAAGGGAAGGAACGAAGTTAAGAGCTCATGATGAGGAGAGAAATGAAGGAATTTTTATTAGAAAATTTAGGAAGATTAAGGATGTGTGTATGTGTGTGCGCGTGCTTCTAGGTCGTTGTCATCATCACCATCAGCCTCAATGATTCATGGAGAACAAAGGCTTTCCCAAACCTCTCCATTCCTCTCTATCAACAGTCTGGCCATTCTGTCATCCCAACACACCTCATCACGATCCATCCCTCCGTCTGCCCTGCTTTCTGGAACTAATGCTAGGTCTTTTTTTCTTTCGTTTGATGCAATATTTGTTTTATATGAATATTTGTTGTATAGTCTACATGGAAGAGTTTTTTGTGAATTGGACAAAAGAAAATATATTCGTTACTGTGATATATCTTTCTGATCAATAAATTATCTGTCTATCAATCAGTCTATCTATTTATCTATCTATCTATCTATCTATCCATCTATCTGTCTGTCTGTCTGTCTGTCTGTCTGTCTGTCTGTCTGTCTGTCTGTCTGTCTGTCTGTCTGTCTGTCTGTCTGTCTATCTATCTATCTATGAGATCAAGGAAGTTTTGTTACATAAATTAAGTGAGTTTTATTGTTGAAGTTATAAACGGTAGGGAAATGTTACTACAGAAGTTAAACTGATTTTTATCAAGGAAGTTAAGGAGGCTTTGTTATGAAAAGCAAGGATACTTTGTTATAGAATTTGAGGCAATTTTATAATGGAACTCAAGAAAAATATTATTGTTGAAGTTATGAAAAATTCAGTTTTATCACAGAAGTTAAGGAAGCCTTACTATGGAATCTTAAAAGTTTAATGATTTTTTTGTAAGTTATAGAGTAATTTTTTCTTATGTAGGTTAAGGACGTCTTATTGTAGAATTTAAGGAAGTTCCGTTACAGAAGAAAGATACAGACAGTGAGTGGAGTTTCAGAGAAGGCAAAGCGAGGAGAAGCTAAATGAGAAGTGTGAGGTGGAAACGAGAACAAAGGTAAAGGAAACTCACGTGCCGCTAGTTTGACGTAAGCATTACTTAACTCACCCATTACCTCACTGTAGTGTTCCCAAATGCAGCGTTTGTTAAAGAATCACGTAGTTAATCTACCGTCCTTTATTTGTATCTCTGAAAGAAATAATGGAATCATAAACTATAAAAGAAAAAAAAATCAATTATGAAGAGAAAATAATGAAAAAAGTGCTTATTTTTCCTTTTGAAAATAAATAGCATTTGAAAGTCAACACAAGAAAAATATAAATATAAATGAATAAATAAACAAATGAATATATATATATATATATATATATATATATATATATATATATATATATATAT
>NC_087153.1:34035521-34048021 GCF_035594125.1 Scylla paramamosain | reverse complement strand
AGGAACCGAGTTGACTCCTTAGCTCTCGGCTCGTCATCGACACACAAAGTAAGGCGGAGATGCGAGAGTTTTGAAGAATAATAAATGGTAAGCTTGTTCCGTTTGTTGTTTATTTAGTTTAATTATCGTTGGTTATAACTGGAGTTTTCTCTCTCTCTCTCTCTCTCTCTCTCTCTCTCTCTCTCTCTCTCTCTCTCTCTCTCTCTCTCTCTCTCTCTCTCTCTCTCTCACTTTCCTGAGTTCTTGCAAGGAAACCCCCTCCCCTTCCCGCAGACTCTCCCAAGGTCACTCAATGTCCGTGTCGGATTAACTTAAGTGTGCAAAATTTTAAATGTTCCTGTTGAATGATTCTTGGGTTTTATTTTTGTTAGTGTGTGTGTGTGTGTGTGTGTGTGTGTGTGTGTGTGTGTGTGTGTGTGTGTGTGTGTGTGTGTGTGTGTGTGTGTGTGTGTGTTTATATAGGAGGGGCAACGGCCAAGGGCAACAAAAATCCTCCCTCCCGGCCCCCCCCCAAAAAAAAGGCTCACTGAGATGCCGGTCTCCGAATAGGGTCCAAAGCAGCAGTAAAAAATTAAGGATAAGTGTCTTGAAACCTCCCTCTTGAATGAATTCAAGTCATAGGAAGGTGGAAAGATAAAATCAGGCAGGGAGTTCCAGAGTTTAACAGAGAAAGGTGGACAGCGTAGGGATGAGAGAAAGAGGAAAGTCTTGTGCAGCGAGGCCGCAGGAGGAGGGGAGGCATGTAGTTAGCAGGATCAGAAGAGTAGTTAGCATGAAAATAGCGATAAAAGATAGCAAGCGACATTGCGGCGATGAGAAAGAAGCTGAAGACAGTCAGTTAGAAGAGAGGAGTTGATAAGACGAAAAACTTTTGATTCCACCCTGTCTAGAAGAACGGTATGAGTGGAACCCCCAGACAAGTGAAGCATACTCCATACATGGACTGATTAGGCCCCTGTACATAGTTAGCTGCTGGAAGGATAAGAAAAACTGACGGAGACGTCTCAGGACGCCTAACTCATAGAAGATATTTTACTTAGAGATGAGATGTGGTTTCCAGTTTAGATTATAAGTGAAGGACAGACCGAGGATGTTCAGTGTAGAAGAAGGGGCCAGTTGAGTGTCACTGAAGAAGAAGGGATAGTTGTCTGGAAGGTTGTGTCGAGTTGATAGATGGAGGAGTTGAGTTTTTGAGACATTGAACAGTACTAAGTTTACTCTGCCCCAATCAGAAATTTTAGAAAGATCAGAAGTCAGGCGTTTTGTGGCTTCCCTGCGTGAACTACTTACTTCTTGAAGGGTTGGACGTCTACTAAAAAGACGTGAAAAAGTACAGGGTGGTATCATCAGCGTAAGAGTGAATAGTACAAGAAATTTGGCTTAGAAGATCATTGATGAATAATAGGAAGAGAGTGGGTGACAGGACAGAACCTTGAGGAACACCACTGTTAATAGATTTAGAAGAAAAACACTGACCGTCTACTACAGCAGCAATAGAACGGTCAGAGAGGAAACTTGAGGTGAAGTTACAGAGAGAAGGATAGAAGCTGTAGGAGGGTAGTTTAGAAATCAAAGCTTTGTGCCATACTCTATCAAAAGCTTTTGATATGTCTAAGGCAACAGCAAAAATTTCATCAAAATCCCTAAAAGAGGATGACCAAGACTCAATAACGAAAGCTAGATCACTAGTAGAGCTGCCTTGACGGAACCCATACTGGCTATCAGATAGAAGGTTGTGAAGTGATAAATGTTTAAGAATCTTCCTGTTGAGGATAGATTAAAAAACTTTAGATAGGAAGGAAATTAAGGCAATAAGACGGTAGTTTGAGGAATTAGAACGGTCACCCTTTCTAGGAACAGGCTGAATGTAGGCAAACTTTCAGTAAGAAAGAAAGGTAGATGTTGACAGAGTTGAAAGAGTTTTACTAGGCATGGTGCAAGCACGGAGACGCAGTTTCGGAGAACAATAGGAGGGACCGCACAAGGTCCATAAGTCTTCCGTGGGTTTAGGCCAGCGAAGGCATGGAAAACATGTGGGCAGAAATATAAAGCGCATGAGATTCTGGTGATGGAAGGCTCAAGTACCTTTTGTGGGCCACCTCTCTATCTTGTATAGCACGTGTGTGTGTGTGTGTGTGTGTGTGTGTGTGTGTGTGTGTGTGTGTGTGTGTGTGTGTGTGTGTGTGTGTGTGTGTGTGTTTACGCGACACACACACACACACACACACACACACACACACACACACACACACACACACACACACACACACACACACACACAGAGTCTTCAAATCATATCTATATCACTGGTTCATGTAAATCAGCATTGTAGGGCACGCTCAATTTACGGTAAACCAGTATAACGTATGTAGTACAAGATGGATACGTGAGCCGTCAAAGCGTGTAGGTTGTGGTGGGAAAAAAATGAAAATAGCAAATGTAGGTATTGTTTTTACATATTATAATGCTTTACTTTACTGGCGCATTTTCTTATCCTCATCCTTGTTTTTGCCCTCAAGCAGCTTGCATGAGTGCGTTAGCTTTCAAGAAACGTTAGTTTATTCAGCAGACCATGTGATGTGTGTGCGTTAGATTTTTCCTCCTTGCGTGTGAAAGAGAAAGCTAAGGTGACCTTGAGACGTTTAGTTAACTAACGAACAGACCCTAACTTCCTTGTGTGTGTGTGTGTGTGTGTGTGTGTGTGTGTGTGTGTGTGTGTGTGTGTGTAAACATCTGATCAGCTCTTTACGGATTTAATAAAAGCAAAAGTGCTGACTAAGAAAATTACTGAGATATAGACGACTAGAGAGAGAGAGAGAGAGAGAGAGAGAGAGAGAGAGAGAGAGAGAGAGAGAGAGAGAGAGACTGACTAACTGACCTAACAACAATCACGTGCTCGCGAAGGTGACGAGAGATTTCAATGAGGGAAAAAAAGCAAAGGGTGTGTAGCGTATATTTGAGGTAATTCCCCCGGCTGAAATGTTTACTCTGGCCCCTCCCTCCTCCTCCTCCTCCTCCTCCTCCTCCTCCTCGTCGTCCATACGCCCGTTCCCCGCATTGCATCGCGTCCCGTTGTTCTCACGACGACGCCCACACACACACACACACACACACACACACACACACACACACACACACACACACACACACACACACACACACACACACACACACACACACACACACACACACACACACACACTTCCTCGCCTTCCTGTCCTCTAAACACTGACGACAGGATTTCACGCGTCACAGTATTTGGGACGTGAGGAACCACCACGCCTACACTTCTTCCTTTTTCTTGCCACTTCCTTTCGTCCAGGTTGATGCTTTCTGCTTTCTCTCTCTCTCTCTCTCTCTCTCTCTCTCTCTCTCTCTCTCTCTCTCTCTCTCTCTCTCTCTCTCTCTCTCTCTCTCTCTCTCTCGTCTTCTGAGCTGCGTAATCTTCATTTTCTGCATTTGTCTTTTCAGTTTTGCCAAGTTATTTGTTGTTGTTGTTACTTTGTCATTATTGTTTTTGTTTTTGTTTTTGTTTTATCTTTCTTCGTTTTTTCGTCATCCTCCTCCTCCTCTTCTTCTTCTTCTTCTTCTTCTTCTTCTTCTTCTTCTTCTTCTTCTTCTTCTTCTTCTTCTTCTTCTTCTTCTTCTTCTTCTTCTTCTTCTTCTTCTTCTTCTTCTTCTTCTTCCTCCTCCTCTTCTTTTTTCCTACTCTTCTCCTGCTCTTCCTCCTCCTCCTCCTCTTGAATAACGAACACGTCACTCTATATTATCTTATCTGATAGGAGTATATTTCATTAAGGAAGAAAACTACTACTTTACAACACAGTAAATTAATCGGATTAAAGAGACCTTAGTGATGGCTAGGTTTCTCGGCGACTTACTGCTGATTACATCACAGTAATGGTGAAAGAAATCGAGTCCTAGCAGAACAACTAACCCATCACTATAGTCATCTAGTAAAGAAATACCCCACTAATTCAAATGTAAGGTAAATGAAGTGCCTCATCAGATGATACGAATGTTAGAATTACATGTGGATTATATATAGTAGAAATAGACATAATTTCTTTCCAACCTTCCTCTCAAATTCCACGTTGTTTTTTTCTTTGCATCATGGTACCAATTCCTTTTTTTCCGGCCAGCTTCGGCTGGAGGGATGGGGGAGAGGGGAGGTGCCTTCTCTGCTATCCTGTCTCTCCCACTAATGGAGGAGAATAGTTACCCAAACATCTTAGTAAAGATCTCAGGATCAGTTGCTGTTTGGTCCTCCTTTGTATTCTTTCTAAATATCACCACCACTACCACCACCACCACTACCACCACCCTCACAAATTAACACCGTCATACTATACCGTACAATTCAATCAATACCCTTACTAGAGGTGATAATGCCATGTATGCTTGCCAACTAACCAGTACCAACACCAACACTTGACCTACTTTCTCTCTCTCTCCCGTCCCCTCCCTCCCACCCACCTGTTGCAGTCTGGCCAGCGCGTCTCAACAGGATTTGAAGCTGTGACACGTAAGAGAGTGGGTTTGAGTGTCTGAGTGCCAAGGTCATCGCTGCGCCCTCTCTCTTAGGGAAACCCAGGAGTCGAGGAAGTGAAAGTTAAGGAGCGAGACGACAGTGGCGTGGCAGTGTGCGAATGGCAACACGTTCATGGTGGTGTTGTAGGAAGGGGATGAAGGAAGGGATGGAGGGAGAAAGGGAGAAAAGGAGTGAGAGAGTGAAGGATGGAGGGATGGATGGAGGAAGAGAGGGAGAAAAGGAGTGAGAGAGTGAGGGAGCGAGAGATGGAGGGAGGGATGGAGTGAGGGAGGAAAGGAGTGAGGGAGGAAAGGAGTGAGGGAGGAAAGGAGTGAGGGAGTGAGGGAGTGAGGGATGGAGAGACAGAGAGACAGAGAGAGAGAGAGAGAGAGAGAGAGAGAGAGAGAGAGAGAGAGAGAGAGAGAGAGAGAGAGAGAGAGAGAGAGAGAGAGAGACGGACAGACAGGCAGACGAACGGGCAGAAGGAAGGAAGGACGGACGGATGGACATACAAGAGAGAGAGAGAGAGAGAGAGAGAGAGAGAGAGAGAGAGAGAGAGAGAGAGAGAGAGAGAGAGAGAGAGAGAGAGAGAGAGAGAGAGAGAGAGTGAAGTGAGACGTAGACACCAACAATAGATAAACAATTACACAAACAGATAAACAGACAGGAAGACACACACACACACACACACACACACACACACACACACACACACACACACACACACACACACACACACACACACACACACACACACACACACACACGATAAAAAAAAAACACACCTAGACAACGGACGGATGGACAGACAGACAGACAGACAGACCTAAACTACAACAGTATTACTAAGAAAAGCAGGCCAAAGCCTACACACCACAGCTACTTCGCCTCGGACACAAGTAGATGGTGGTTGATACGTGGCAGACAGGCAGGTACCGGGCAGGTAGTAAACGTACAGGTGGTAGGTGGTCTGTCGCTACGTGTGGGCGCTAAATAGGTGAACCCAAAAAAATAAAAGAAATTGTCTAATTACAGTGACGCAGCAAGTGTAAAGTGACGTTTTGTTTAAGGTTAATATTGCGTTAGAGAGAGAGAGAGAGAGAGAGAGAGAGAGAGAGAGAGAGAGAGAAGAGAGAGAGAGAGAGAGAGAGAGAGAGGAGAGAGAGAGAGAGAGAGAGAGAGAGTCTGGTTTTTCTCAGTTACATCATGTTACATACCGGACTGAGAAAGTGAGAGAGGGGAAGAGAGAGGAAGAAGGAGAGTGAGTGGACATATGACTGGTTCAGAAGAGTTTTACATGATGGGGAGGGAGGAGAGAGGGAGGGAGGAGAGAGGAGGAGGAAGAAGGAAGGACGAGGAAGAAGTGAGGAGAGGAAGTGCATGGGGGAAAGAGAGAATGAGTTGGGATGCTTTTGGTGCTTGGGTAGGAGAGAGAAAGAAGACAGGAGGGAGAGGGAGAGAGAGAGAGGGAGGGAGAGGGAAAGGAAGAAAATTAGTTAATAAGAAGGAGTTAATGATTCCTGTCGCGTCTTTGCTGCTTCCTCTCACCTGAGTGGGGAGTTCCGCTTCAGACGAGGCAGGTGAGTCAAGGTGGATCAGAGCAGCAGGTGACGTGTTTGACTGACCCAGTGACCACTAATTGCCTTCAAATTCCCCATCCCCTTTTCTCTCTCTCTCTCTCTCTCTCTCTCTCTCTCTCTCTCTCTCTCTCTCTCTCTCTCTCTCTCTCTCTCTCTCTCTCTCTCTCTCTCTCTCATTCTCCAGAAGTATTGCAGTTCACAGTAACCTTCCAAAAAAAAGCTTTCAATATTACACACAAAGCATTTTTTTTTTTTTTTTTTACCCACCAGCCATCCAGTCATCCAGTCAGTCAGTCTTCCAAGTTTCGTTCGCATTCCACACCTTCCTCGTTGTTGCCTCACACTCTCTGTCTTGCATCATTCCGCCCGCGACTGTCAAGGTAAAACGGGGGGGAGGGGCAATTGAACTCAGCCTTGGCTTCGTTCATTCCTCCGTGGGGTATATTAGTGAATAGTTTGGGATTTTCTTCTGTTTTTCCCTCCAGCGTTCCTAATTGTACCGAATGTTTTCCTTTTTTTTTTTTTTTTTTTTACACGTGCTTTCCCCCTTCCCGCATACCTGTATTGTCTCGTCCTCCTCCTCCTCCTCCTCCTCCTCTTCCACGTCATTAACATTGTTGTACATTCACAAGAAAAGAAACGTATGGTATGAATGAGTCAATTATGTTAAGCTGATCTCATGGCACGGATGAAAAAAAAAAAAAAAGATGTAAGTTTGTGACACCAAGGTGAAATAGAAGAATAAATAAATAAAAAGATAAAATTTTACACACACACACACACACACACACACACACACACACACACACACACACACACACACACACACACACACACACACACACACCTTGCGCATGTTTAGTATACGTGCGAAATGTAGGAAAGAATAGTGATAAGCTGGAATTCCTAACTCGGACTTTTGTCCCGTTTATGTCACACACTCACCGAGGCGACGTGTTCAACAGGAGCAGCGGCGGCGGCGGCGGCGGCGGCGGGGAGCAGTGAAGGCAACTGTTCCCCGCGTCTGATGTTGCGTAATGATGAACTACCGAATAAAACCAGTCTACATTTACCTAACTTAACTTGCATTACCTTACTTTATCTCATCTTACCTTGTCTTCCCTTCTTTTTTACTCTCTTCTCTTCTCTTCTCCTTTTTGTTCCCTTTTATTTTTTAATCTTTTCTTTTGTTTTCTCTTCTCTTCTCTTTTCTTTTATCTTATCTTTACTTTTCTTTTCTTTTCTTCTCTTCTCTTCTCTTCTCTTCTCTTTTCTTCTCTTCTCTTCTCTTGTCTCCTCTCCTCTCCTCTCCTCTCCTCTTAATTCATCTTACTTTATCTTATCTAATCTTTCGTTATCTTACCTTGGCAGGACCTAACATAATTAAACTTACACTAACCTAACTCTCTTTACAAAATGATGCACTGTAGAGGTCAAGTGTCCCGGATCCTTTTTGTTAGTCAGCTAAACAAGTTATAACATGCATGAAATAAAACCTAGCATTTCACCTGTTAATTAAAGATCAGGGCCACAATAATAGAACGCCTGACTCACCTTGCCTGTAGGGGATAATTAACCTGCTTACGAGTACTGTGCCTATCACTGTCCTTGAAAAATTCTTGGCATTTTTTACATCTTAGTCATATGTAACATTAAGTCCGTCTAAGTGCAGACAATTCAACCAAATCTAGATATCTATAAGTCTTGGTGTTCTATATTCAATTGTTCGTTTGGTGGTAAAGACGCCATAAAATTAACTTTCTCCTTAAGAACAAAGCGTTACACAAATGGCGTTTAACTTTATAATTTATTATAGTCGTGATTTCCATGCACAGGTATATATGAGACTATTGCAAAACTAATATTATTTTTCCATTCTCTCTCTCCCTACCTCGTTACCCTGGACTAGTATTTATTTAACAGCCTTTTCTGGGAAACGTCTTCAAAAAGTCCATTGATATTTTTGTCACGTAATCTTATATAATTTCGAGGAAGACTTAAAATATGTTTACGTATGCCGGCACGTGATACAGGTGGTGCAAAACTGACAACGCAGGATGGAGTTTCAATAACGAAATTCACCTATTACTTGTATTATTTTATGCTGACAGTATTGTGATAACATGTTACGTAAAGTAAGCTACAACATAATTAATTTCAGTCTTGTCACATTCCTCTCTCTCTCTCTCTCTCTCTCTCTCTCTCTCTCTCTCTCTCTCTCTCTCTCTCTCTCTCTCTCTCTCTCTCTCTCTCTCTCTCTCTCTCTCTCTCTCTCTCTCTCTCACCGTCATTCTTTCCCCATTCCATTCTCCACACCTTATTTAGAGAGTGAGGGAGGCATGGGAGAGTGGAGGACAAGGGTAGGTGGAGGATCTGAGGAGGAGGAGGAGGAGGAGGAGGAGGAGGAGGAGGAGGAGGAGAAGGAGGAGTGAGGCAGGGAAGGGAATGGGAGGTATGGGGGTAGGAAAGAATGCTCAGTTCTGTCCAGATTTTATGAGGCTGCATGTGCTCTCTGGTATGTGAGAGAGAGAGAGAGAGAGAGAGAGAGAGAGAGAGAGAGAGAGAGAGAGAGAGAGAGAGAGAGAGAGAGAGAGAGAGAGAGAGAGAGAGAGCATGCAACACACACACACACACACACACACACACACACACACACACACACACACACACACACACACACACACACACACACACACACACACACACACACACACACACAGTAAGTAGTTTAAGAATATGTGTCGAATAAAAGACCACAACTAGCTATACATTTTATAAGAAGACAAAAGAGTGTTATTGTATCTATTTTTTTTCTTCTACTTATATTAACCTCCGTGCAGGATGTCCTTGTATCCTGCATATTTTCTATCCTTTTTTTTTTTGCTTGTCATATTAATATTTTCTTGTGTTCCTGTGCTTTAATCTCCTCATGTTTTATTAATACCCTCATCTCTTTCAAATCATCATAAATTCCTTTCTCACCCATTATTATCCTTCATTCGCTGTCTACCTTTACGGCCTTTCCTCTCTCTCTCTCTGTCTCCCAGAATGCATCCTCAACCATTGACATCCTCCCCTGTCCCTCCCTCACCATTCCTCCTCCTCTCCGGTACAACATTCATTCATGCTTCCAAACGACAAAGAGAGAGTGGAGAGAGGGAGACGTGAGGGAGGGGAGTGAGGGAGTGATGGAGGGTTAAGATTCCAAACTCTTGATTCACCTTCATTCATACCTTCCTTCATGTGAGGGTCGACAGGTGAGGTGAGCTTACCCTCCTCCCCACCTGTACCCACCTTTCTCTCCCTCTCCCTATCATCTCCCCCTCTCCCTTCATACCCTCCTGTTCTCTATTTCCATCAACGTCTGGTATCTCCGTTCATTCTCCATCCTTTCTTTTTCTTCCATCTTCTCCACTTCCTCTTGCATTCTCCCTCGACTCCCCTCCACTTTCTCCACACCTCACCTCTTCCCCCTACCCCTCTCCAACACCGCTATCACCTTCCTCCCGACACCCTCCCCCCTCCATTCCTCCCCCCTCTCTCTCCCTCTCTCCTGCCTCCCCTCGTGTCCCCCGTTCCACCCTCCTCGCGTCTCTTGGCAGTACGTGACCAGCTGCATGACACTCGCCAGGGGAGATGGGAGGAGAGTAGGGAGGGGAGGGAAAGGTGAGGGAGAGAAGGGAGGGAGCGGGGAGCGTTGTTGTCCAGTGCTTCTCAGAGTGTGAAAGGAGAGCGCATTGTTTCATGGTTATTAATAGTGCATGACAGTGATGATTGTGATGGTGAAGGTGATTGTTCAAATGGATGGTGATAATGATGATGATGGTAATAGTAGTTGTTCAGATGATAATCATGGTAATGGTAGTTGTTCAGATGATAGTAACAACAACAACAATAACAACAACAACAATAACAACAATAACAACAACAACAACAGTGATAGTAACAATTATAATAACAACGATCTACGTGAATATTTTTAATCATGCCATCTAAAAACTTAAACAATTATTGGTGTTATTTTTCTATTTTTATCCTGGCGTGTTCAAACGAATGAGGCACACAAGACATCCGAGTATAAATAAAACATCAACTTGCATAACAGAGCCAAAAATTAAACAACAATACAAAGAAAATAATAAAGAACAAATAGCATCAAATCAGTGACATTCATTCATCGAGCCTTTCTGTCTTCATTCAGACATAAGAACAGTACCTTTTTTTTTTTTTTTTCGTACACACATGCATATTTCCCTTTCCATTTTTTGTTGTTGTTTGAATATAATCAACAAAAATAACATCACCTCACAGTCAGTCATTTGCTAAGCCTTTTTACTCACATTCGAATATATGAACACCATTACTTTTTACATACTGTACATACGTAGATCCTCTTTATTTATTTGTTTATTTTATATATCTATCTATCTTTGTTTTAGAAGAATAAGCAAAAGTAACAACATCACCCCACAGCCTTTCATTGACTCACTATTGAAATGTAAGAACACTGCTATCTTTTTACGTACATGTAAACAACTTTTCGCTACTTTTTTTTTTTTTAAGAATAAGAACAGATAAAACCTCACATCATACTGTTCATTTATTCATCCTCTATACCTCCATTCAAACATGCGAAGAATATTACTTTTACGTCCATATCATATACATTATTTCTTTTTCTATTTTATTTATTTTTTTCTGGGGGGAGGGGCTTCATTCGTATTTTTTCTATAAACTAAACATCCATAACGTTAAGAACTCCTACAATCATTCATTTAGCGACTAATCTCATCCGTGAGCGGAATTTGAAGTCCCGGATGTCAGCAAGTACCTTAAGATTTACATACATCTTTTCCCTTATTTTATTTGGCTTAATTCGTACCTTCTATAAAATAATAACATCCATAGCGTTAAGAACTCCCCTAGTAATTCCCAGCTGAACATTTAGTGGCTTATCGCATCATTGAGCGGCGTTTGAAATCCCGGATCTCAGCGAGTATCATAAGACTTACTCTCCTTCAGTTAGCAATCCCTTTGTACCTCTCCTGTCCTTATACAGGGGCGCAATGCTTACCTGCTCCTTGCCATGCCTCGGGAAGTTCACCACGCGCGCCCAACTCACATCATTCACCCTCCTGACACAGACACTTCCTTACCTTAGTAACTGTAGAGCAGTACCTGAATTTTTCTGTTGATGGATATGGTGGTGGTAATGATGATGTCAGTAGCAATGGTATTATTATTATTGTTATTATTATTATTATTAATATTATTATTATTATTATTATTATTAGTAGTAGTAGTAGTAGTAGTAGTAGTAGTAGTAGTAGTAGTAGTAGTAGTGGTGGTGGTGGTGATTGTGTTGGTAGTAGTAGTAGTACTAGTATTAATAGTAGTACATAGTAGTAATAGTAGCAGTAGTAAAGACTATGGTGAGAGTAATGATACTACTACTACTACTACTACTACTACTACTACTACTACTACTACTCTACTACTACTCTCACTACTACTACTACTACTACTCTAGCTACCTTCTATTACTATTACAAGTGATAAAATTATGATGATAATAATAATTATATATAAGAAACATCAATAATGATATTTATTAGGAACGAAACAAACAAATGAATGAATAAATAAATAGATAAATAACAACAACAACAACAACAACAACAATAATATTAATAATAATAATAATAATAATAATAATAATAATAATAATAATAATAATAATAATAATAATAATAATAATAATAACAACAACAACAATAATAATAATAATAGTAATGATAATAATAATAATAATAATTAATAATAATAACAACAACAACAATAATAATAATAATAATAATAATAATAATAATAATAATAATAATAATAATAATAATGATAATAATAAAGCACGGGAATTTCATGAACAACGAAGTAAATTTTCAGACATTCCTTTTCTTTTTCAGCAACGAGCTCACTGTAATGCAATCACTCCAGCTGACGGTCCCCAAGAAAAGAAAAGGAAACATATATAAACTCACAAAAATTTCAAATAAACAAGACGTACGTGTATCCTGCATGACCAATTCAAGAATAAATATTAACAATTAACTGGTGGTATCTTATCACTGAATAGACACTCAAAGAAAACTTACTGTAAATACGATTATACTTTTATGACTTCCATGTCACGTTCATACTGAAGGGGGAGAGAGAGAGAGAGAGAGAGAGAGAGAGAGAGAGAGAGAGAGAGAGAGAGAGAGAGAGAGAGAGAGAGAGAGAGAGAGAGAGAGAGAGAGGTTTCAGGTTTACATTCCGGTGACTCATTAAAACAGGCTTGAATTCTTGCTCGGTCGAGACATGCAGGAAGGTCAGAGGGAGAGGGAGAGAGA
>NC_087153.1:34028021-34030521 GCF_035594125.1 Scylla paramamosain | reverse complement strand
AGTAACAACAATAGTAACAACAACAGCAACAACAACAACAATGAAAAAATAAATACTACTACCACTACTACTACTACTATACTACTACAACTACTATACTACTACTACTACTACTACTACTACTACTACTACTACTACTACTACTACTACTACTACTACTACCACTACTACTACTCCTACTCCTACTACTACTACTACTACTACTACTATTCCTACTCCTACTACTACTACTACTACTACTACTACTACTACTACTACTACTACTACTACTACTGCTGCTGCTGCTGCAACAGCAGCAGCAACAGCAGCACCAGGGAAGAAAGACAAGCAAATAAAAAGAATAACCAACCAAACACACACACACACACACACACACACACACACACACACACACACACACACACACACACACACACACACACACACACACACACACACACACACACACACACACACATCCACGAAAGGGAAACTAACAATGATTTAATAAAACAAGAGCTTCTCTATAGAATGTTAATGTGAGAAGAGGAGGGAGGAGAGCGGGTGAAGCTTTGTGGGGGGAAAGAGAGAGGTGTCTACAAGCCGTGAGAGGAGCCAGATCGTGTCTGGAAAAAAAAAGTGAATAGTTTTGATACTTCTCATAATGATGGACTTGAAGGATGAAGAGGAGGAGGAGGAGGAGGAGGAGGAGGAGGAGGAGGAGGAGGAGGAGGAGGAGGAGGAAGAAGAAGAAGAAGAAGAGGAAGAGGAGGTGAAGGAGGAGGAGGAGGAGGAGGGGGAGGCTAGCATGAGGTAATGGCATAATGTTTACACAGTCACTGACCTTTGATAGCATCCCTCCTCACTCTCTCTCTCCTCTTCATCCCTTCTTCCCCTCCCTCCTCTCTCCTTTCTCCTCATTCTCTCTTGCTTCCCTTCTCCTCGAGTGTGTTACCTCCTACGTCATTCCCCAAACACAACAGCCATTGTTACACGCGTTCCTCAACCTCGTTTGTGATCCCAACAACCTTGTGTGTGTGTGTGTGTGTGTGTGTGTGTGTGTGTGTGTGTGTGTGTGTGTGTGTGTGTGTGTGTGTGTGTGTTCTCTTAGTTCAGTTTTTTTTTTTTTATTTCTTTGTCTTTGTCGCTGTTCCCGTTATTGTTGTTGTTGTTTATGTTGTTGTTGTTGATGATGATGATGATGATGTTGTTGTTGTTGTTGTTGTTGTTGTTGTTGTTGTTGTTGTTGTTGTTGTTGTTTTTAACTCCTCCACCACCACTACCACCACCACCACCACTACCACTACTACTAACCTCACCTTCTACTCCTCCTCCTCCTTATTTGGAGTTGAGATGATGGTCGAGAGTAAGTGAAGTGAAGTGGGGATTAATTAACCTGCACAGGAACACGATGTGGAGTGTGTGTGTTAAGAGTCTGGGGAGAGGTTTTGCTCTAGGCTGGAAAGGAGAGAGTAAAGGAAAGCTGCGAGGAGGAGGAGGAGGAGGAGGAGGAGGAGGATAAAGTCTGAAGGGTATATGTGTTCGTGTAGGTGTGTATGTATGTGTATGGTGTATTTAAAGGGGTTAGGATTAGGACTCGCAGGAGGAGGAGGAAGAACAGAAGAAAGAAGTAAGGAAGGAAACAGGGAGGACACCAACTAGTATGTGTAAGAAGGAAGGGGAGGTAGGAAGGCATGAAGACTGGGGTAAGAGGAAGAAAGAGAGGAGGAGGAAAAGAAGAAGGGAGGAATGAAAGAAGTAGGAAGGGCACCGACTAATATGTGTAAGAAAGAAATGGAGATAGAGAGAGTATGAAGTACAGAAGGCTTGGGTAAGAGGAGGAAAATGATGATGATAATGATGAGGAGGAGGATGAGGGAGAGGAAGACATTCGTATTAGTAATATTAACGGTGATATCATACCTGAGCAAGAGAGAAAAGACATAAAATATTCACGAAGATGCGAGCTTACGACACTGAACGAGGAAGCGAAGGTTGTGTTTGTTAGTGCCCTCAGCTGACAAATGATGAGTAAATACATAAATCAAGAAATAAATGCATAGCTAATCCTGGTTATGATCTATTGTTAATCCTTTTAGATGGTTGCGGAAATATTAGACGCGTTAAGAAGCATTTTGGAGCCGATATAGATGTAGATATAGATATAGATATAGATATAGATATAGAGCCTTTTAGATGGTTGTGGAAATATTAGACGCGTTAAGAAGCATTTTGGAGCTGATATAACAAAGCGATGAAGAGGAATACTGGTAGAAAGGGATAACAAGGAAGTGTGTGGCGTTACCTAATAATGATCCATAGAGTTTTAGACCCGTTCGTAGTCTTGGATACTAGGTTAACCTATATATAGTGTAGAGAAGGATGACTAAAGGACTGAAGAGAGTGCTGACGAATTTTCTCTCTCGTTAATTTAAGGCTGTATTGCTCTTTCCTTTATCTTCTTGGTCATATCACCATCGAAGTCAAGAGATAATTTGTGCCCAGAGAAAGGAAGGAAAGG
>NC_087153.1:34020521-34025521 GCF_035594125.1 Scylla paramamosain | reverse complement strand
ATCAACAACATCAACAACAAGAGTAACAGCAACAACAACAATAACAACAACAACAACAACAACAACAACAACAACAACAATCAACTGACGCAGATGAGCGGGAGAAGTGTCTCTATGCTTCCCTTCGCGTGTGTGGTGACCTTTGACCCGGATGTCTGATGAATTTGTTGTTTTAAGTGGCAACAGCGTCACACACACACACACACACACACACACACACACACACACACACACACACACACACACACACACACACACACACACACACACGCGCGCGCACGCACGCACGCACGCACGCACGCACGCACGCGCGTCACACCACTGCAGTACACGATAATGAACAAGTGTGTGTGTGTGTGTGTGTGTGCGCGAAGCGTGGGCGGCGTGACGCAGCACGTGACGCTCGCCCATTCCCAGAGGTGGCGGCACGGGATAAGAGAAAGAGATAAGAGGCAATCCTCGCTGTAGCAGACACAATGGAGGGTGTTAAGCCGAAGGGATGAGGAGTGGTTAGTGTGGTGGTGTGAGGTGACGTGAGGAACCTATAGCATTATGAACACCAGTGACGTCACGCCCTACAGGCCCTCAAAGGGCTGGTTTAGTGAGCTCGTTCGATTGTTCGTTTGTGTTGACGTCGTGGTGGCGTGGTGGAGGACAAAGGGTGACTAACAGTAAATGAAGGGCAGAGAAGAGGGTGTGAGGAATAGAGGGTGATTGTGGGATGAGGAGTAAGAGGAGGAGGAGGAGGAGGAGGAGGAGGAGGAGGAGGAGGAGAAGAATCACCTGACTCGAGTGGATTAATGTAATAAACTCCACTCGTGTTTGTGTGGGTGGCTGTGTATTTGTGTGTGTGTGTGTGTGTGTGTGTGTGTGTGTGTGTGTGTGTGTGTGTGTGTGTGTGTGTGTGTGTGTAGGTGGATATGGATATATGTATGTGTGTGGGCATGGGTGCATATTGTGTGTGTATGTGTGTGTGTGTGTGTGTGTGTGTGTGTGTGTGTGTGTGTGTGTGTGTGTGTGTGTGTGTGTGTGTGTGTGTGTGATGTTGGTGTTTTCGTGGCTCCCCAGGCCTTTATCTCACGGTATTTATCTTGCATATGCTGGCAATTCTTCATCGTGCCCTTTCTTTTCAATTAGTTAGCGTTCGCCTCAGCAGATCCACTATAAACCAATAAACATTCGCTATGCCGTGATGCCCTCACTTTAAAGAAAGAAACTGCCCCACTGAGAACATTTGTTTGTTCAGACAGAAGATGAGAAGAATATGCGAGTTATAATCATGCTGCAAGAGAAACTAAAACACCAGTTCTCCATCCTGAGCTTTATTAGACCAGTAACTCCATCCGTCTGTTTATTTTGTTCACTGTTATGCTAATGAACGTCTGTGTTTTTTTCTCTCGGAATGCTCTTTTATGTATAATTTGTGTGCCTCTTAATATGGTTGCTTGGGTTATATATCCTTAATTAGTTTGTATGTCTGATATAATTTTTGTTGTCCCTATGCGTGTACATACGTACATGTGTAGGACTCAGTACTTACGTATGCAGTACGAGTATATATACTGTGCAGTATGAATGAATATTCGATTATATACTCGTATGTATTTACTTTTACACTTCTTGCTCATCTATCCACCAAAATCTATCATGGTCTTGAGTACACTTTTATCACTATTTATCTTTCTGAATACCAGGCCAACAATCCCACACATTGGAAAAGAAAGAAAGAAAGAAAGAAAATCCGTGTCTTAATTGTATCTTTACTTTTGTCTTTGTGTAATGTTTGGAATCACTGCCATGTTGCTCACTTTTTATTGTTTGTTATTGTTATTAATTGAAGCTTTCGTCGACCTTGATGTCTCCATGACCAATTGTTATTCCGGTTGACCAAGCAATAATATCTTCCTGATTCGTTATGTTCTTATAAAGCTCACGTGTGTGTGTGTGTGTGTGTGTGTGTGTGTGTGTGTGTGTGTGTGTGTGTGTGTGTGTGTGTGTGTGTGTGTGTGTGTGTGTGCGAGCACGCGTGTCTACGTGCTTCTCCCTAAGTAACATAGTGCACACACACGAGACATAGACAACCCGTAGCAAGCCAGTACAGACAGACGCACTCATCATTACTGCCACCACCACCACCACCACAACACAATCACACTGTCAAGGCCACAACACCACCACCACCACCACCACCACCACAATTACACCATCATCACAACTCAAGGTCAGGCCACCACGCCCCTGACATGCGTCCCTGATAGCCCCTGGTAAAGTCACGTTTCTCTCTCTCTCTCTCTCTCTCTCTCTCTCTCTCTCTCTCTCTCTCTCTCTCTCTCTCTCTCTCTCTCTCTCTCTCTCTCTCTCTCTCTCTCTATGTAGGTCAGGGTCACACTAACGCAATCTTCGCCATCTTAATAACACAGTGTCACTCCTGAGGATAAGGTCGCCACTGTCACTTCTCCAAGCTCCCATAGTAGCTAAGTTATAACGCCTCCCCGTCCTGTTATTCTGCTCCACGTTCCTCCTAACAATGGGGCTTTGTGTGGCCCAGAGACCCAGTGACCCGCTTGTTAGTTTCTCGAATTTATTTTTAGCTTCAATTTTACTGTGTATGTGACTGCTGTTTATAAAAGAGTCATAATACAATGTTCTATATGGTCTCGCGTCTTGCTTGTAAGTGACTATATGAGCATCGCAAGAAAGGCTCTATATCGGATTTAATACTAATGCATCTCTATATTACACAGGCTTTCATGCAGACCATTCGACTTCTGATTGTAAAAGGAATAATAATATAAAGCACATTCACAGTAACATTCAAGTTGCTGTTATCTTGTGAGTTTAACGTTTCTAGCTTGATATTTTGACTTACGTGGTGATTATGTTCATCTGTCAGTCTGTCAATCGATCAGTCAGTCAGTTGTGGAAATGAGTGGGGGTAGAGCTATCTGGGTAGAACATCAGTTTTTTCCTTGATATTTGGGCATAGTGATTAGATTTATCGATCAGTCAATCAATCAGTCATTCAGTCATTAAGTCAGTATATCAGGCGATCGATCAGTCTATCTGATTGACTGATTGATTGATTGACTGATTGTTTGATTGATTGATTGATTGTGTGTGTGTGTGTGTGTGTGTGTGTGTTATATTTGTGTGGAACATCTTCCTCCTTTTTTTCTATAATATCATAAAAATTCCCCCCAGTCCATTCCCGCAACACTGGCGGACACGCAGGATGTGAGTCTTGTTGCCCTAACATATTTTGCTTACTCATGAGTGTGTTCGTGGCGAAATTAATGAATGACGCAGGAAATTGAATGCTTTGTCAGGGATTTGAAAATTACTGCTAAGCAATCATTTATTACAGAGAATGCAGACAAAATTCATTTATATATTTTTTTTACTGACTGAACCCGTTAAGAATAAAAGAATAAATAAAAAAAATCTTAATTGGTTCTGACATGTACTGGATCACTTCCCTAAAGTGACGCAAAAAGCTGGGTTGAATATGACTTACAGCACTACGACGATTACAGGAAGTCTGTTTTACGGCTGAAATTCAAATGGCCCACGAGGTCATGTGTTAAAATGTTTAAAAACCTCAATATAAGATTTATTAACAAACCAAGTATGATTTAACCTAACCTAACAAACATAGTCTATATTCTAACCTACCGTTTTTATGTTCCATGACAGTTAAGTCCAAAATTTAGTATGTTTTACAATAACATTTTCTTTCTCTGTAAAAAATTATTCTTTTCCTTTTTTTCAGGTATCA
The DNA here is from genome assembly GCF_035594125.1 of Scylla paramamosain. NCBI lineage: Eukaryota > Metazoa > Arthropoda > Malacostraca > Decapoda > Portunidae > Scylla > Scylla paramamosain. Next base: position 34,021,746 of record NC_087153.1, on the reverse strand, counting down.
TACTGTTTGCGATTATCAAAGAAAAAGATTATATCATTTTCTATGATAATTTGTATAATTTCATTATAACCTTGTGCATTTCGTTACAATAAGATGCAATGTGTCGTGGAATAATTTCAGATAATGAAGGCGGAATTAGTTAAGTTAAATTACACACACACACACACACACACACACACACACACACACACACACACACACACACACACACACACACACACACACACACACACACACACACACACACACACACACACACACACACACACACAAAGGTGCACTTCTTTCGCTGTTTCCCAAGTGTTTGGTATTGGCGCCATGCACAAGTCTTCCTAGTTATTATGGACCAATGCATCATGCTCGTGTTCCGTTGTTCTTATTACCTACACACAACTCCACCGCAAGTCCGTCTAACCATCTCATTCTGTGCCTCACCCTCATCAGCATTTTCCCTCATCAGGCGCTCTCCAGTCTCTTTCAGCATGTTCCTCATCTTGGTGTATCTTATCACACATTTACACTACTGTTCTACGTATTGGTCCTGAATGCCTGTGCTTTTTAGTGTATATGTCCTTTTTTCTGTTTTGTTTTGATTTTTTTTGTAGATTATTAACTTACTAAGTCATAGTATTAGTGCTAGTGCTGTCAGTAATATTAATAGTAGTCGGAGGTGTAGTGATAGTAATAGAAATAGTAGCAGCAGCAGAAGCGGTATTTGTACTCGTTGTAGTACGTAATACTAGTAGTAGTAGTGTAATTATTATTATTACTATTATTATTATTATTAATATTATTATTATTATTATTAGTATTATTATTATTATTATTATTATTATTATTATTATTATTATCATTATTATTATTATTATTATTATTATTATTATTATTATTATTATTATTATTATTATTATTATTTTATTTTTATTTATTATCATTACTGGTAGAAGTAGTAGTAGCAGTAATAATAGTAGTAGTAGTAGTAGTAGTAGTAGTAGTAGTAGTAGTAGTAGTAGTAGTAGTAGTAGTAGTAGCAGTAGCATTATAGTAGTAGTAGTAGTAGTAGTTGTAGTAACAGTAACATTATAGTAGTAGTAGTAGTAGTAGTAGTAGAAGAAGTATCATCATCATCATCATCATCATCATCATCATCATCATCAGCGGCAGCAGCAGCAGCAGCAGCAGCAGCAGCAGCGCCAGTAAGGCCCAACAGCGTCACAAGACACAC
>NC_087153.1:34000521-34008021 GCF_035594125.1 Scylla paramamosain | reverse complement strand
CGCTCAGTCTTAACACAGCGATGCTCACGTCGAGGTAGTCTAACCACTAGACGCCTGGCACTCACTCACGCAATGGAGCAACAGGACGAGACTTGGTTTTTCCATGTCATAGCAAGGTTGTCTCTCGCGCGCTGTGTTCACGAAGCCGCGGGGGCGTGACGGTGACCCCAAGACAGAGTGCTGTGGCCACACCTCATCTCGCACCTGCCCTGCGTCACAGAGGAGTCGTGGCGTAATGTCCGGGAGTGAGAAGAGGTCGTTACCCTGTGTCACGTGAGGGCGAGGGTGTGCATGGGTTAACAACTACTTGCGTGTTAACAACTACTTCGTGCTTACCTGACTGCTGGGACGAGGTACTGCTTGGACATGTGAGAGAGAGAGAGAGAGAGAGAGAGAGAGAGAGAGAGAGAGAGAGAGAGAGAGAGAGAGAGAGAGAGAGTCTGAGTATTACACGCAAACAGGGTGAACAGGAATGCAAATCGTTCATTGAATCCATTACCTTCAGTACCGTACTTGCCAGTCCCAACACACCTGGACTCGCCTTGCTCCAGGTGGTGGCGGCCAGGGACTGCATAGGTGGACGGCGGAGCATTGTGGGCGAGCGGGTGCCGTGAGAAGCTAGATGTGACGTGATGCCCTTTCCCCGTCTCTCTCTCTCTCTCTCTCTCTCTCTCTCTCTCTCTCTCTCTCTCTCTCTCTCTCTCTCTCTCTCTCTCTCTCTCTCTCAGCAGACCCAGCAACGCTTGACGCACAGTTGGCATTGAATCAATCATACGCCGCTGCTGAGTCTGCTTTCTGTACGCTTTACTTTATCCGGGTCAGCACGCGCACACCAGGCTTGTTACGCACTCAATTTGGCACACACACACACACACACACACACACACACACACACACACACACACACACACACACACACACACACACACCAGTCTCATAAAGAGTATAATTATTGTTAGACACGTACAAATAAGCATACACAATACCTCAAAATGTTTTCCTTGTGTGTGTGTGTGTGTGTGTGTGTGTGTGTGTCGCGCAGTCGGCCATGCATCTGTTACTAAATATGTCCACATGAATACACACACACACACACACACACACACACACACACACACACACACACACACACACACACACACGTGATAAATATAGTCGTGATCACTGGTATGCAGACATCACAGATTAAAATGGCAAAACTTATCTGGATGGAAAGTGACACCTCCTCCTCCTCCTCCTCCTCCTCCTCCTCCTCCTCCTCCTCCTCCTCCTCTCTTCCTCCTCCTCCTCCTCCTCCTCCTCCTCCTCCTCCTCCTCCCTAACCATCCCCACAACTTCCCTCCTTCCCTACATCATCTGCCCCGCTACCATCGTTCCCTGCCACCCTCCTCGCCGCCAGCCACCCCCTGCAATGCCATCCGAGACCTCATAAAAAGTACAGAGTTAAGTCGTGCTAACATTTGTTCCTCCTCTGAAACGCTTCTCGCTGTGCTAAAATAAACTTGAACTGAGATGAAGGAAGTGGAAGGGAGGGAAAAGAAAGAAGAGGAGAGGATGAGGAGGTGGTGGAGGAGGAGGAGAGGAAAGGGGTGGAGAAACGAATGAGGAAGGGAAGGAGGAAAAGGCTCTTCATGAGTGCCCGTGTGCTATTGACTATTATGCTTTTTTTATGAGAGGAAGAGATGAGTTTGGCGATGCTTGCATGAGGAAAACGAGTTAGTGAGAAGAGCATTGACTGTCCAGGGAAGGAGAAGCGGGCACTTGTTTGGGAGTATCGGTAGGCAAAGAAGATAAGGTGAAGAGACAATAACGAAGAGGAGGAGAAGGAGGAGGAGAAAGAGGAAGAGGAAGAAGGGAAGTAAAAAAGGCGGAAGAGGAAGTTTTTCAGGAGTGTGGACAGACTGTCGCCTCTGTGGTCGCCTTACCAAACCTCCTGAAATACATGTTACCTCGCCACATCTTCCCCTTGCTACCTTTCTTTCCTGCTCTCCCCTCGGCCTCCCCTTCCTTCTCCCCTTCTCTCGGATCACCGCCGCGATGCTGACGGGCGTGTGTGTAGCCTGACGTAAGTGGGACTCTCGGAGACGCGGATATTGTGAGGGATGACGCAGCAGGAGTTCTCTGGAGGCGCTTGTGACAATGATGAGTGATAATGGTGACTTTTGTGGGCGGTGATGCTTAGCAGTGGTGGTGGTGGTGGTGGTGGTGGTGGTGGTGGTGGTGACAGGGGATATGCGCTAATGTAAGTGATTCTTGTTAAGGAGTATTTCTTGTTCTTCACACGTGCTTAGAAAGAAAATGTCGTCATGAAATTTTGTATGTGAGATGTGGGAGGGAGGTGGTGGTGGTGGTGGTGGTGGTGGTGGTGGTGAATAGCTGTGCTGTGGTTTTGCTGGTGTTAATGGTGACGGTGGTGTTTTCCAGTGACGTGATGTGCTGATAATGATGTAATGTGTTTAATTGTTGTTGTTGGTGGTGGTGGTGGTGGTGGAGTTGTTGTTGGTGGTGATGGTGGTGGTAGTAGTGGTGGTGGTGGTGGTGGTGGTGGTGGTGGTGGCGGCGGCGTGGCACTACTGCTAGTGTGGTGCTGTGGTGACCGCGTGGTTGGAACTCATCCAAGAGAGGACGCGGATATTCGGTCTGTACTTGAAGCGTTTGACATTTCACAGTAAAAGATCTAGTCAGGAAAATTAAACAAGTCATCATGAAAACCTGTAGTCGTTTCGTTTATAAATTCCATGATTATTACAAAGTTCTATAACGTGCAAAAAAATAATCACATTATTTAGATGGTGAGCAATACAGAACTTGACCATCAAGTTTAACTAAAGATTGTGAAAAAAAAAATACTCTTTGTGTTTGTTAGGTATTGTTGAGTGTTGTAAAAAGTTAAATGTAAACTTCGGTGCTTGTGGATATATTTTACACAAAGTGGTACCAAATAGCTACAGTTTGAGGAGAATAATCATTTAATTTAATTCAAGTTCACAATTTTTTGCTGATTGTCACAACACAGTGCCCTCAGCAACACAGGCGGCAGGGCGGCCAGACACCAGACATGCCGACCCGGCGGTGCGGCGTCCTGCGGCTTGTCGTGACGCAAGACGCGGGCACGTCACATTGATGCGCCGTCGTCGCCATAGCAAGCCGGAAATGTGCCAGAAAGAAGCAGAGCACCCGCACGCGGTGGAGAACGACTGAGCGACGAGGCAGAACGAAATGCATCATTTAGACATCTTGTTATTTGAACAACAGCTTACCAATTTGTTTGTCAGAGACAAGCAAGGTTTTGATTAAGAAAACACTCACTAATGTATACTTACCACTGCAAAACACTAACCACCCGTATATCGTGTGAGGAACATCGAACCACGAAGTAAAGATACTTATAACAACCGTCATGAAGTGCATTGTTTCAAATTAAACTAATTTGGCACACAAACACGAGCATCCTATGCAGGTCTCCTTCGTCAGCAGCATCAATCAGCCAAACTCACGCACATATTATAACGTGTTCCCGACAAATTACCATTGGGCTTGACACTTCCAATCATGCACCTATGTAACTTTCAACAAACACTTCTAACTGTACGTGGAGTTAAGCGAATTACAATTACTAATATATATATCTTCTCATTTAATCACAATGTTAATTTTGGTATGATTTCATAGATGATCAATCCCATAATCCCGAGTCGTGAGGGAAACGACGAATAACTGACCGGCCAGACTCCCATTATGGATAGAAAACTAAAAAACGAAAGACACGAGAGCGGGAGGAGCTGAGTGGGTTAGCATCACCATCTCTTCCCCGAGGAGGTGATGTGCTGACGGACGAGAGGAAATGTCTGCAAGGGAGGCGACGCGACCTGCTACTTTGATTTGTGAGTTGAGGCTTGGGGAGGAAAGGATGAGGAGGAAGTTGCAACATAGGAAGCAGACTCGAGACAGACACCCAGGGTCTCTCTCTCTCTCTCTCTCTCTCTCTCTCTCTCTCTCTCTCTCTCTCTCTCTCTCTCTCTCTCTCTCTCTCTCTCTCTCTCTCTCTCTCTCTGCAGTCATATTCTGGTTAAATGATAAAATATTCCTCCCACGCCCGTAAATCCTCCTCCACTTCGCTCCTTTTCTTCCTGTTTTTTTTTTCTTTTTCTTTCCTCCCTCTTTACTTCTCTTTTTACTCCTCTCTCTTTCTCCCACTCCCTCTCTTTATCCAGGTCTTCTCTGCCTCTTCCTTTTTTGCATAATCTTATTCATCTGTGTCTGACTTCTTATATCTCCCTCTCTCCCTCCTCTCCTCCGCCTCTCCTCCATCCCTCCCTCCCTCGATCCCTGCCTGCCCTCCTCGCAGCCTCAGACGCGGCGCCAAAGAGGAGAGACGAGAAGAGTGAGGGAGGGAAGGGAGAGGGAGGGTCGTCTTGCTGTCTTTGTGTTGTGCCATAATTACTCCCTCCCTCACTCACTGACTCCTTCCCTCCCTCACTTCCTCCCTCTCTCCCTCCCCTCTTTCTTTCTCTCCCTCTTTCCCTGACCCTCTTTATCATTCCTTTCGTCCCCTTTTCTCACTCCTTAAGTCTCTCTCTCTCTCTCTCTCTCTCTCTCTCTCTCTCTCTCTCTCTCTCTCTCTCTCTCTCTCTCTCTCTCTCTCTCTCTCTCTAGTAATGGCTCTGGGTCCTCTTCCGCAAACGGTCATGCCTCCTCTTCCTCCTCCTCCTCCTCCTCCCTTCCTTCCTTCCTTCCTTCCTTCCTCTTTTATTTACTTTTTTTTTTTTAACTAGTCGAAGTGTGTGGGATAAAGAGGAGGAGGAGGAGGAAAACGAGGGAGAGAAGAAGGAGGATATCAAGAACGTAAAGTAATAAAAGAGGAAGAAGAAATGACGAAATTTAAGAGGAAGGAAGAGGTACGAAAGGAAGTTTAAAAGAAATGGAGGAAGAGGAAGAGGTGGAAGAAAGGGAGGGGAGGGAAAGAGAAAGAAAGAAAGGGGTGAAATTAGGAAGAAAGGAGGTAATAGAGGAAATAAACACGAAGTTGTACAATAAGTATTTTCGTTATACTGAGAGAGAGAGAGAGAGAGAGAGAGAGAGAGAGAGAGAGAGAGAGAGAGAGAGAGAGAGAGAGAGAGAGAGACAGAGAAACATACACACAGCAGGCGCCAAAGTGCAGGTGTGGCGGGGTTCCCCACTAGCGTTGCCAGCTCTCTCTCTCTCTCTCTCTCTCTCTCTCTCTCTCTCTCTCTCTCTCTCTCTCTCTCTCTCTCTCTCTCTCTCTCTCTCTCTCTCTCGCTTGTGTATTTACGTATGTTTTTTTTCTGATTACTTCGTCGCTTATCTCTCTTTCAAGGTTACCACCACCACCACCACCACCACCACCACCACCACCGGCGTTGATAGAGAAAATAAAGGAAAATGAAATATAGAGACACAGCCGACAACGTTTGATAAAAGAAGTAAGAGAAATTAAGGAAAACCAATACTGAATTGTTGTACACATCATTCTGACATTTGTAAAAACGGAAAATATAAGAAACACACACACACACACACACACACACACACACACACACACACACACACACACACACACACACACACACACACACACACACATAATAGGAAAAAACCGATGAACGAGTAATATTTATTTAAGAAAATCCATTTGTTATATTATTGCTTCTCAGACGTCAGTACTGGAGGAGGAGTAGGAAAGAAGAGGAGGAGGAGGAGGAGGAAGCGGAGGAGGAGGAGGAGGAGGAGGAGGAGGAGGAGGAGGAGGAGGAGGAGGAGAAGGAGAAGAAGAAGACATAAAGAGGAGGAAGGAAAAATATAGAGGAAGAAGGGAGGCGTCGACACCGTAAAGAGGAAGAGGAAAATAAAGAAGTAAAGCAGGAAGAAGGAAGGGAAGGAACAAATATAAAAGCGAAAGAAGGAGGAAACAAAACTCTTCACTAAATGTAATGTTAGCGGTTGTCTCTCTTCTCGTTTCGTCGTCTTCGTCTCATCACCTTAACTTTCTCTTCATCTCTCCTAATCATCCCGTTTTTCTCTTCATCTTTTTTTTATCATCTTGTCTCTTCCTCGTCCCTTCGTCTTTTCCCCTCTCTTTCCCTGCCTTCACCACATCTTTCTCTTCACTTACTTGTTTCCTACTCTCCTCTTCTCGTCTCTCTCCCTGCTTTTCCCTCGTCACCTCTGCTTTCTCCTCTTTGTTTACTTCTCCCTCTCTCTTTTGTCCCCTCTTCTTTCTCCTCCTTGTCTCCTGTCACCACGTCTTTCTCTTCATTTATTTGTTTATTACTCTTCTTGTCTCCTCGTCTTTCTCCTTGCCTCTCCCTCGTCACCTGCGCTCTCTTCTCGTCACCGTAACCCAAGTCATATATACCAAGCCAACCTGACCCAACCTGACCCGGCTTGGTAATAAATACTCTGTTCTTTGCCAGGCGATGTCTTGTGGTGGAGGATTGAAGATGAAGAGAAGGAAAAGAAGGAGGAAATGGTGAGAGGGGGAGGGAGGCTTAACTTGCGACGATGTGGAGGTCAGTGATGGTGGAGGAGGGCGGTGGATGGGCGTTCCGTGTGAAGGTGGAGGAGTAAAGTGGAAAAAGGAGGTGGAAGAGAAAGGGGGAGGAGTGGGAAGAGGATGAAAGAGGGTGGAGGTGAGGGAACGATGAGATATGGAGGGTGGAAAAGGTGGAGAAGTGGTAACGAGAGGTGGAGGAGAGGGAAAGAGAAGAGAGATTGAAGCGAGGTAGTGGAGGTTATGGAAGTTGGTGAAAGGAGCTGAAAAAAAGAGGGAAGGAGGAGATGGAAAAAAGGTGAAGGAGGAGGTAAAACAGAGTGGATGAAGATGGAGGAGAGAGGTGGAAGAGGGTGGAGGGAGAACCGACTTTCACAGGCTCCAAGAATATGACGTTACTACAATACCGTTTGTCATGCACACACACACACACACACACACACACACACACACACACACACACACACACACACACACACACACACACACTCGTCCAGACCAGTTGCAACACAACCTACGACTTTCGCGGTAATTTGCAAGGTGAGTCCTGTCAGGTGACTCGGATTATCTGGTCTTGTCAACCTGCTAGCGGCGTGTGCTGATACTTCACTGACTTGATGCGACTCACTGACTTACTCACTCACTCACTGACTCATTGACTCACTGACTGAATGGTTCGCTGACTGACTGACACTGACTGACTGACTGACTGACTCACTCACTCACTCACTCACTCACTAACTGGCTGAAGACCCTAACGAATAAACTGGCTGAATGACAGAGCAACTTGACAGATTATTGTTCGTTTGAATAATTAACTGACTGACTGATCAACTAATACACTGAGCAATCATATGAATTAACTCACTAACTGTCTGACTGACTGACAAAATTATTCCTTCCTATCCACTCCTTTTAGCGAAATATTCCCTCTTACCATCACCCAGTCAGTCAATAGTAGTCAGTTATTTGGCCAGCTCACTGAATAG
>NC_087153.1:33983021-33993021 GCF_035594125.1 Scylla paramamosain | reverse complement strand
TCTCTCTCTCTCTCTCTCTCTCTCTCTCTCTCTCTCTCTCTCTCTCTCTCTCTCTCTCTCTCTCTCTCCGTGTCCTTGGTTAGAAGTCACGAGTCAGCCATTAATGAATTAATACCAAAATAAAACCCAATGACCTTGAGAAATATAAGACCTGTGTGTGTGTGTGTGTGTGTGTGTGTGTGTGTGTGTGTGTGTGTGTGTGTGTGTGTGTGTGTGTGATGTGCACGTGGCCGCGATTAGAACCAGCCTTCCGAGATAAGTAAATAAAAAAAATATGTAAGTTTACGTGCTTACCTTCACGTTTGTCGAGTGATTGTAACTGATTTTCCTTCCTTCCTTCCTTCCTTCCTTCCTTCCTTCCTTCCTTCCTTCCTTCCTTTCTTTCTTCTTCCTTCCCTCCCTTTCCTTCCTCATTCCTTCCTTCCTTTCTTTCTTTTTTCCTCCTTCCCTTCTTTTCCTTCCTCTTTCCTTCCTTCCCTCTTTCCTTCCTTCCTTCCATCCTTTCTTCTCTTATGCTTTGTTCCCTCCTCATCTCCTTTCCTACTTTCTTCTTTTCCTCCTTCCCTTCTTCCATACTTATTTAGTTACTCATTTAGTTAAAATCTTTGTTTCCTTTCCCCTTCCTTTCAGCACCTGTTCTCCATTTCTCCCATACCATCTTTCATTCCTCAAATCTCTCTCTCTCTCTCTCTCTCTCTCTCTCTCTCTCTCTCTCTCTCTCTCTCTCTCTCTCTCTCTCTCTCTCCTCTGACAGTTTCTTGCATCATTTCCTTTTAAATCCATCTTTCTTCACCCATCCTCAGTTTTCCCCTCTCCCCTTCTAATGCAAAATTTTCTATATTCTCTCTTAATTCCCCCTTGCTCTTGTACACACAATCGTTATCAGTAGTCCAGTAACACACCACGCTCCCTTCCGCAGTGTTTGGCACTCTCTGTCACTCTTCAAGTCATCACGTTTGCTAAGGATCTACCAACTGTCACGGTTTGTAAGGAGACTGACAGCTGATCATGTTTTTGAAGACTGAAGGACAAACGAAATTATGTCAAGTGTGTGAGTGAGGGAGTGAGTTTGCTCGACTTTTGAAAGAGCCGGTACTTCGTTTCTCCTACTTTCTCCTCTTTTTTGCCTCCCTCCTCCTCCTCTCTCTCTATTTTCCTTCCCTCCCTTCTCTCTCTTTTTTCCCCTCCCTTCTCCTTCCAATACACGACAGGACTAGCTTCCCTTATAGCACTTTTTTTTTCTCCTGCTCCGCTTTCTTCTCCTCCTGCTCCTCTTCCTTCTCCTCCTGCTCCTTCTGTTTCTCGTCCTCGGTGAGTCAGTGACCTACCCTTCCCTTGCAAGACAAAGGACACGCGACCTGCGCAGTGTGTCTGAGGCGTCGCTGACCTGTGGGACGATGGCGTGGGGCCCAGGGGAGGGAGGTGCTGGAACGGTTAGGGAAGGGAGGCAGGAGGAGGGAGGGGAGGGAGGGACGGAGTGAAGGTTGAGGCAGATTGGGGTCCAGTGGCGCGGCGTAACGTAACAGGATAAAAATAGTGGTTTGTGAGTGGTGGCATGACGTATTGTGGCGTATTGTTGTAACGGGGTGGAGGGTGATGTATTTGAGGGTAGGGTGATATAACGAGAGAGAGAGAGAGAGAGAGAGAGAGAGAGAGAGAGAGAGAGAGAGAGAGAGAGAGAGAGAGAGAGAGAGAGAGAGAGAGAGAGAGAGAGTGGGGAGGAGCAAGTAGATCAAAGACCGAGCAATGTGATGAAATGCCAAGTACAGAAATGTGTTATATTGATTAGCACACACACACACACACACACACACACACACACACACACACACACACACACACACACACACACACACACACACACACACACACACACACACACACACACACACACACACACACACACACACACACACACACACACTCTCTCTCTCTCTCTCTCTCTCTCTCTCTCTCTCTCTCTCTCTCTCTCTCTCTCTCTCTCTCTCTCTCTCTCTCTCTCTCTCTCTCTCTCTCTCCTTTTACCGTGTCCCTCTCACCTGTAAACACGTGTCTAATTAGCTTCTCATTTCCGTATATGTGTCCTACCTGTCCAGTATCCTTTCCCCTCCATCTCCCTTCCCCCTTCCCTCCCTTCCCTCCTTCCATCTTCCTCCCCCCATCACCTGCATCCTGACACCCACGTCCCAGGAACACCCTTGTATACCCCTCCCCTCCCCTCCCTTTCACCTTCTTCCCCTTCCTCCCCTTCCAGCCAGGTAACCCATATAAGGAAACGAGGCCCTCCCTGTCACCCCCTTCAACCCACACCCCACCCATATGCAGGAGGGACTGGGCGTGGGCGGAGGTGGGTGTCAGGGTGTGTCATGCAGGGGTGGTGTGTCTACGTGCAGTGGGTGTGGGTGTGTGTGTGTGTGTGTGTGTGTGTGTGTGTGTGTGTGTGTGTGTGTGGGTGTGTGGGTGGGTGTGTGTGTGTGTGGGTGTGTGGGTGGGTGTGTGTGTGTGGGTGTGTGGGTGGGTGTGGGTTGGGCTTGATGCGTTTTTGTTTATTCGTTTATGTGTTTGTTTATGTTTGTGTGGTTGTATATGTACAGATGGGAAGCTCTGGGCAAAGCTTAATATTGAAAAAGAATGAAAAAAATATATATAAATAAATAAAAAATTGCTTCCAGCCTGACGAATGTGACAGCAAAGGTCTTGTAATATAAATTGTATGGAGCACTTTTAAAAACTCTACTTTTTATTGTCTTAAGTTATTTTATGAAAATAGAAAAAAAGGTGTTGAAGTAACTGTCTTTTAAGTGAAGCATTAGCAAACTTAGAGAGAGAGAGAGAGAGAGAGAGAGAGAGAGAGAGAGAGAGAGAGAGAGAGAGAGAGAGAGAGAGAGAGAGAGAGAGAGAGATGCTATTAAACTGCCCTGAAAGTTTGACTCCCAACGTAAGTAACTGTCCTCACTTCTTTTCTTCTTCTTTTGACTTTTTTTTTCCCAGCCCTTGAACCAAGACACATTGACACATTCATCGCGAGTGCAATTCCATTCCATTCCCGTCACCTGAGCATCGACCAATTGTTTGCTTCCAGGATTTCCACACACCGCCTCAGATCACTCGCCTGGAATCCGATACAACACCGCCTTCCGCCATTAGGAGCGAATGTTTCTCAGAGGGACTTAAACTGAGCTGCCTGCAAGACTTTCCATTTGAGGCCCTGCGGGGGTGACGGCGGCGGCAGCGGCAGGAGGGGTGAAGGGGAGTGGCGGAGTTGAGGCGCCGTGGAGGAGGGCGGCCTGGGAAGGGAGTGGTCTCGTTTTCTTGTCTGGACGCCACCAAGTCCAGCTCTGGTTGTTTTTTGTCTCTCGTTTCAAGATTCTTTTGCTCGTTGTCATCCAGAACAGTCGTGTGAGTGAGTTTGTGGGTGTTGAGATATAGTATGCATGAAGTACTCGTCCATATTTGACCATTACTTATAGCTACAATGTGCTGGATGCAGGTAAACAAACTTATGTAATGTTGACCAGAGGTTGAAAAAAAAAGTTTAAAAGAACGTGAAAGTATTTGGTGGTGGTGGTAATTGTTGGTTATTTTTGATGGGTTAGGTAGGATGGTATTTGTCGCGGTGGTAGTTAATTGTAGCTGGTTAAGAGGAAATAACTTACCATCTTTCTAATTCATTTACAGACTTTTCATACTTAGGAATAACTATTTACAGAAGACGAACATTATCAACTTGACGCATACCACATTGTGCAATCCAAACATTAGGAAAAAACACCGGAACTGAAAGCTACCGAACAAGAGCTTTAATTAGCAGAACCTTTAGGGTGGCAGCACTGAGCGCAACTTGAAATTCTGGTTTAGGAGTGGCGGCGCTTATGCTCAAAACACAGAGGAAAGCGAGAGGACGCTGTGTGGCTGGCGTCATGAACAGGTTGTTGAAGCATATCATTAAAGCATAAATTCTGGACAGCTTCTTGCGGACAGGAGACAAATATGAAAACAAGAAGTGATGACTAGCAGGCTGAGAGGCTGACTGGCTGACTGGCTGACTAGATGGATGGTTCTGGTTGGCTGTCTGGATAGGTGACTGGATGGCTGGCTCTGGTTGGCTGTCTGGATAGCTGACTGGATGGATGGCTCTGGATGGTTGGCTGCCTGGCTGCCTGAACGGTTGCAGGTTCGGGTGTGCTGTCCTTGGATTAAAAAAAAGAAAAAAAAAAAGAAAGAAAGAAATCAGGTCGTGTTATCTTGGCAATTATCTCTCTCCTCAGCATACTCATGTTCTGTCACACCAGCAAGCTTTTAATTTGTCAGCACGTTTGTTTTTAATCTGTTTGGACGCTTTGCCAAGTAGTACTTACTTTGTCTTATAAGGTGCTACTGTTGTGTGCGGTTTCTTTGTGTCCACTAAAGTTTCGAAGTTATTTTTTTTTTTTATTTATTTATTTTTTTTGATGAACAGTTCGTACCTGAGTTACCTACACCTCCTACTTATCACTTTATACATATCAGCTTAAGTTGTCATTTACTTAGATATCTGCTTATACTCGCTTATACTCTCTGCTGGTGATAATAATGAAAGATTTCCCTCTCTTGATATCCAGTACACTTCCTAATCTTCGTCTTTTTGCTTTGTTACTTAACTAATTGCCATTTTACCACTACCTAACGTATCTCTATTTGCGGTGGACCAACAAGAAGAGTCTGTCCATGTACCAATTAGTCTTTTGATATCGCAGTCCACCGACACAAGTGTAATCTTATCTTTCCAGCAAAATATCAGTTTGGGTTCACTTTTTTCTCCCTCGATCTCGCCAGTCAGTCAGTCATTGGGGCTCCTTTTGGACAAACGATATTGGGTTCACCGTTTTTTTTTTTTTCTTTTTTCCTTCCCTCCTTCCTTTCAGTCCTCCCAATAGTCTATCACTCCATTTGTCGTCCATGTGCGTGGGCAGGAAGGAGTTATGGGTACCTTGTGTGTGTGTGTGTGTGTGTGTGTGTGTGTGTGTGTGTGTGTGTGTGTGTGTAGGGGCGGCAAGCACACGTCGACTCCTGCCCGTGACTGGAAAAGGGCGTCACCCTCACACACACAAGCCTTAAAAGGGAGAAGTAAATTTATCAGGGAGGTTTCAACATACCTTATACGGAGAAAAGAGGGAGAGGGAGGGGCAAGGGCAGGTCCAGGGAGAGAAGGAGGAAGGAGGGGAAGGGTTAGGGGTTAAGGGAAGGGTGAGAGAGGGAGGAGATATGATAGATGAGGAAGTTTTTGTAGCCAAGTGTTAAGGTAAAAAGATTGAGTTTGGTGACTGTGAGGCAGGAGGAGGAAGAAGAGGAGAAGGAGGAGGAGGAGGAGGAAGAGGAGATAAGGTCAGGGCTGAGGTGGAGGAAAGGAGGGATAGAGGGAAGAAGGGAGACGAATGGAGAATTGATAGTGTGCAGAGAAAGTGATGGAATTAAGGAGACAACGAGGCGAGCGTCAAAAAGAGAGGGAGGAGAAGGTAATGCTGCAGTGAGAGAGAGAGAGAGAGAGAGAGAGAGAGAGAGAGAGAGAGAGAGAGAGAGAGAGAGAGAGAGAGAGAGAGAGAGAGAGAGAGAGAGAGAGAGAGAGAGAGAGAGAGAGAGAGAGAGAGAGAGAGAGAGAGTGTGTGTGTGTGTGTGTGTGTGTGTGTGTGTTAGTTGCCCCTTAGGAATCAAACTCTAGGACTTTTTAATGAAAGAAAAAAATAAAAGTGAATAGGGTAGTTACAACAAGTCAATTAATAAAAAAGTAAATGAATAAATATGAGCAAAAACATTTCCTCTTCTTTTTTTTATATCTCAGTTTACCTTCTCCTCTCTTGCTTCCTTTCTCCACATCCCCTCACCTCTATCTCATCTCTTCCCCTCACTCATCTCCCCATCCCGCTGTCCTTCATCCCTCGCCCCACCCTGACCCTTCTCCTCCCCACACACCCACACACCCTCCCTCGCCTTCACCCTCCCATCCACCCCCATCAGCCCTCGTAAGGCAGACACACCCTGACCGGACAAGAGCATGAAATAATACGTTAAACAAAAAAGAAATGGAATATTCTTTATTCTTCACGCTAACCTGCCCTTTCACGCACACACACACACACGCCCTTGTGCACGCCTGCCCGCCCGCCCGCCCGCCCACACACACACACACACACACACACACACACACACACACACACACACACACACACACACACACACACACACACACACACACACACACACACACACACAGCATTGGTTCGGCACCTGGCAGTAAGGACGGCTCAGTAAAACTCTTCCAGTGATTATAATGAAATTACTAAGATGTTGTGTGCTTTTACTGCTGCTTGTTGTGGAGGAGAGCCACTCACACACACACACACACACACACACACACACACACACACACACACACACACACACACACACATACACAAGGCTATAAAATAACCAGCCGGGCATGTTAAAGTGATTGGTTGAGGCAAAACTCGTCTCTGCGAGTTTAGAACGCCGACAACACCACCACCACAACCACCACCAAGACCACCACCACCACCAACACCAGGGGCAGAGGGAGGCAAGAGGGCTAGCCAAGTGAGACCATTTACTGCAGGCCGCGCAGGGGACAGACACACACTAATACGGGCAAACGGACAGATAACCGGGCAGACTTGGTTTTAAAAAGTGGAGCAGTCGCAGTTCCTTCGCATTAATATACTTGTTTTAGTTAACGGGCGGCTTAGTTCTCTTTTTTTTTATTGTTGTTGTCGTCGTCGTCGTTGTTGTTGTTGTTGTTGTTATGGTGGTGGTGGTGGTGGTGGTGATGGTGGTGGTGGTGGTGATGGTGGTGGTGGTAGTAGTGGTGGTTATGAGGGTCTTGCCTTATTTTTTCCTCGTTTTCCTCCTCCTCCTCCTCCTCCTCCTCCTCCTCCTCCTCCTCCTCCTCCTCCTCCTCCTCCTCCTCCTCCTCCTCCTCCTCCTCCTCCTCTACTTCCTCTACTTCCTCTTCTTCTTCTTTCCCCTTTCAATCTCCTTTACACTCCATCTCTTTTCCTAGCGTACGTAGAATTGTTCCCGTCCACCGTTGTGTTCCTTGCCCTCTGCCTTCCTCTGGCTCACCTGTCCCCATATTGTATACCTGCCAGGGTCATCTAGGGTCATTAGTGAGCGATGGCCTTCCTTACTTGGGCTTGTCTTGTTCAATCAGGGTGTGTCTATGTGTGTGTGTGTGTGTGTATGTGTGTGTGTGTGTGTGTGTGGGTATTGAGGAGGTGATCCGCTTGTGAATTTGTTGTAAGCTCATGTTGATAGTTTTCTTCCTTTCTTTCCTCATAGATTTACGAGAGGTTGCACGTGGCCTCCTTCATGCAGATTCTTTATGTCGCCTTCATGTTATTCTTCTTGCTTAAGGAGTGCCATATGCAGAGGCCACCCAGACTTTCCTGCTGTAAGAATGTGCCTTAGGTTCTGTCACTATAAGCTGTGTTCCTTCCCCTATGTAAAGTCGCAGGTATAGAATTACATAACTTAGATGCTTTCGCGGGACACCAAAGTAGGAAGTAAATACAGATAAATGACTTACAATTCTTATTCGATTTAAATGAAGACTAAATGACAAGAAAATAAGTAAAACAAACACTTTACTTGTAAATTTAGATGCCACATATAAGTTGACACTCTGGACACACACACACACACACACACACACACACACACACACACACACACACACACACACACACACACACACACACACACACACACACACACACACACACACACACACACACACACACTTTACGAACACGTGTATATTAAATAAACAAACAAGTTTATATATATCACTCGAGCTTATACTTTGAACACACACACACACACACACACACACACACACACACACACACACACACACACACACACACACACACACACACACACACACAGTGCAGTTCAGAAACACGTGTACACATCATAAACAAACACAACGTCGCTCTGAGGCATTAACATAGAGCTTCTGGGAACGGAAGAGCAAATCAATGCATTAAATGTGAGGGTAGACAAAGCAGGAAAAGTTTGAGGATAAGTACTAGGATAACAGAAGAAGAAGAAGAAGAAGAAGAAGAAGAAGAAGAAGAAGAAGAAGAAGAAAATTATGATGATGACGATGATGATGATGATGATGATGATGACGATGATGGTGATGATGACAAAGAAGAGTAAGATGTATTACAGAAGATGAAGAAAAGAATGAGGAAACAGGAAAAGAATGACACCCACGCACTACCCACACACACACACACACCTACACACAAACACACACACAGTAATGCATAAGTAGAACAAGAACATGATTATAAAGAAATCAAATCCTGCACCTGAATAACTCTGCTCTCTCTCTCTCTCTCTCTCGCTCTCTCTCTCTCTCTCTCTCTCTCTCTCTCTCTCTCTCTCTCTCTCTCTCTCTCTCTCTCCTAAAAGCCACTCAGGCATACACAACATCGTCTCTCCCTCACCTGCTCTCACGCTTGTAAATTCAATTAACCAATAAACCAGATGGAGGAGGGGGAGGAGAAGAAGGGAGGAGGAGGACAAGGACAGGTGGAGTGGGTTCGAGAGGGTTAATTAGGATGCCACGTGGGAATAATTAACGATGGTTGGGCATCAGTAATTGCGCGGCGCCCTTGTCCCCACCCCCTGCGAGGGACTCATAATAGGGGCGGGGCGGGCCTTTCAAGGGGCGCCGCGGACCAGGTGAGCTGGTCATTAAGCGACACAGGTGAAGCGCAGCGGCAGGTACACGAGGAAAGAAGGGGAGGAGGAGGAGGAGGAGGAGGAGGAGGAGGGAATTAAATGACATACACCCTGCCACCGCCTACTCCTGGTGTTGTGTTAAGGGAGGCAGGTGGGTTGTAGTCGTGGGTGATGTTAGTAGTGTGTGTGCGGTGGTGATGTGGAGACTATGATGATTCTTATAGGGGTGGTGGTAATGATGGGCAGTGTTTGCATTAGTGTGGTGTTGGTAGTGTTGATAGTGATGATGTGTGTTGCTATGGTGGGTTTGTTGGGATTGTGAAGGTGTACGTAGAAGTTGTTATTTATGGTGTGCGTTGTGGTGGTTCCGTGTTGTGTGGTGGTGTGGTACGGTGTCGTGTGTGTTGTGTGCGTGTTGTAATGGTGAAGGGTATATATAATGTGATGTAGAGTTTTCTATTTCAGGTATTGATGTGATGTGGTGTGACGTGGTGGTGGTGTGTGGTGTTGTGGTGTGGTGATGGTGTGTCGGTTGTGTGTGTGGTGGTGTGGTGTGGGTAGTGGTGTGTGGTGGTGGTGTGGTGTGGTGGTGGTATACCAAAGGGAAGACGATTGGATTATATCTTTTGTTTGTTATTGCTCCTCTTGCTGTCTGTCTGTCTGTATGTATGTATGTATGTCTGTCTGTCAGTCCTATCTCTGTCTATCTCTGCCTGTGTATATTCCTTGCTGTTTGTCTTTTTTTTTTCTGTCTGTATGAAAGTGCATGTATTTTATTAAGTATATTACTTTTGTGTCGCTTTTCCTATCTGTGTATCTGTATCTATGTTTATCTATTTATCTATCTATCCATCTACATATCTGTCCATCTATCTGTCCATAATTTTTGTCTTAATTTTTCCTTCTCTTATTTATTTACTTAATTTTCCGAGGGTATTCATAAATAAACACACACACACACACACACACACACACACACACACACACACACACACACACACACACACACACACACACACACACACACACACACACACACACACACACTATAAACAATATGAACAAATTAAATTAATCATGTGAAGAAAAGATTAACAAGGAAAAAAAATACACAACAAGATATATGTGGCAACATTGAAACGCAAAAGAGAAAGGAATAAAATGCAAATAAAGGAATATGGGAAGAATAACCAATAAGTGAAAGAGAAAAAATCTGGGCTCGATTTCGTCAGAGGTGAGAGAAAAGGAAGTA
>NC_087153.1:33968021-33975521 GCF_035594125.1 Scylla paramamosain | reverse complement strand
CGGGCTCTGTAATCTCTTTAGTAATAATACTGGGAAGGGGGGAGAATTGTGCAGGGTGGCGCAAGACTTCATGGTGTGTGTGTGTGTGTGTGTGTGTGTGTGTGTGTGTGTGTGTGTGTGTGTGTGTGTGTGTGTGTGTGTGTGTGTGTGTTTCTTATATTTTCCGCTTTTACATATGTCAGAATGATGTGTACAACAATTCAGCATTAGTTTTTCTCAATTTATCTTACTTCTTTTATCAGACGTTGTTTTGCTACTGTTGTTGTTGTTGTTGTTGTTGTTGTTGTTGTTGTTGTTGTTGTTGTTGTTGTTGTTGTTGTTGTTCTTCTTCTTCTCTGTTCTTCTTATTGTTATTATCATTATTATTATTATTATTATTATTATTATTATTATTATTATTATTATTATTATTATTATTACTACTACTACTACTACTACTACTACTACTACTACTACTACTACTACTACTACTACTACTAATAATAATAATAATAATAATAATACTGTTTCTTCCACATCTTTATCCTCTTTTATCCTCTCTCTGTCTGTCAGCCTGCCTACTTGCCCGCCTGTTTGTGTGTTTGTGTCTGTCTGTCCATCTATCTGTTTGTCTGTATGCGTGTATGTATATCTCTCTGTTATGTGTATCAGAAGGACTGCCTCACTCATCCTTACACCTTAAAAGCACCCTGAAAACACCCTGACACACACTCCCCCCGAATCCCTCCCCCTTATACACACCACCCACCAGTGAGGGAGGAATGTCCACCCTTCCCACTTCCGTCCCCTGACCCCTCCTCACTCACCCTCACCTCTGCCTTCGTCTCCACCCTTCCCACCCACCGTCCACCTTGACATCCTCACCTCATACTGGGGCATACACTCTTCTTTATCCTGACTCCACCCACTCGCAGCCTCTTCCTCTTCCACCTCGTTTAACCTTCTGCTCGTCCTTTTCCTTCTCCTCGTCCTCCTTTTCCTCCTCCTTCTCCTTCTTTTTCTTTCGTCGTACTCCTTCCTTTTTTTATTATCTTTATTTTACCTTCTTTGGATTATTTTGTTTTACTGCTTATTTTTTATCATCGTTTGTCCTTTTTTTTTTCTTGCTTCCTCCCGTCGCCAATAGAACTGATCTCTCCTCCTCCTCCTCCTCCTCCTCCTCCTCCTCCCCCTCCTCCTCCTTCTCCTCCTCCTCCTCCTCCTCCTCCTCCTCCTCCTCCTCCTCCTCCTCGGTTCCTCATGTTTATTTATATATTTTACGTCAAACTTTACGTATAATATTTTTAACATTTTTTTTTTCGTATTTGTCGCTTTTCTTTTACTTTTGTCGATATAAGGAAGAGTTGGGCAAGATTTATTAGGAAATGTTTTTTGGGAGGTGTGTGGAAGGAAGTGCACGAGTTTTTTTTTTTTTTTTTTGAGGGGGGAGGGAGGGAGAAGGTGGGGAAGAGGAAAGGGAGGGACAGATCTAGGGTGTGACACAGGTGGGGGACATGTTAAGCAGGGAGGGTGAGGGCATGGGTGCTTCGGAGGAAGAGGTGGATGGCACAAAGTTACACAAGCTACACGTGAAAACCAAAACAGACATTTTTTTTTTTTTTTTTCAGTTATGGATAATACCTTTGCCCCTTTCCTTCAGGTACTTCAGTGGGCTTTTTTTTTTTTGTGTGTGTAGGCTTAACATAAAAAAGCGGCACCGTGGTTTAAGAATTATTATGATACGTACTAATTCCCGCCCCACTTTGCTGTCCATCTCAGTAACAGAAGAGTCAATCGGTGTACCTTCGCTCCCTCATTACATTCATTGCTTAACTCTGAAACTCATTGCATGTTATTACTTTCCCTTCTTATGATTTACTACTCACGAGAAGAGTATCTGGGCATCTCAGGAATTACATTTGCTTCCGTTTTGGAAATTCTTCTGTTTTTTTTTTTACGCTCTGTGTTTTATTTATGTTATTTCCCTCCTTTGTACTCCCTTTTCCTGTTTTTTTTTTTTCTTGTACCTCAATTTATGTACCTTTCTTTCAATAAACTTTTACTCTGTTAAACTTTTTATTGCACATTCTAAAAGGGCAATAATTATGATGGGCTTTTATTCATCTTTTATTCCTTGGCTGGCCTCCTTCACACGTAAGAAAAACTCGTTAGGTCCTTGCACTAGATGTCTACTTTTATAAAGTAGATATGATCGGGTGAGATAAGGGAAGAGGATTTACAACGGAAGAACAGTTAGCATGAGATCTATTGGTTGAAAGCTGGAGTGTCTGCTGAAGGAGGAGTAGAGAGAGGAGGAGGAAGTGGAATTGGGACGTACACAGAGAGAGAGAGAGAGAGAGAGAGAGAGAGAGAGAGAGAGAGAGAGAGAGAGAGAGAGAGAGAGAGAGAGAGAGAGAGAGAGAGAGAGAGAGAGAGAGAGAGAGAGAGAGAGAGCTGTGACTGACTGGTTTGCAAAGACTTTTCTCCGGTACAATACTGGAAGGTGAGGGAGAGATGAATGGCCATCCTTCACCACGCTCCCTTTCACCTTCACCCTCACCCAAAGAGAGAGAGGGAGAGAGAGTGAGAGGCGTAGAGAGAAGAAAGGATGAAAGGAAACCAAAAGCAACACATAGTAATACAGAAAAACCTCCAGATTTTTAACCCAACACCTTTCTATATTTTTTCTTTACCTTATTAATATTTCCCAGGTGAGTAGCCACGTGTAATTAGCACCTGCAGGAAGGTAATTAAGGTGTCGAGGGCGTCTCGGGTGCGGCGGCGGGTGTCGGGGCGGCCGTGAAGGGTCTTAACGAGGGTATTATGGCCAGGTATTGTGTGTCGCCCCTCGCGCAGGTGACACGAACAGGTAGTGGTAGTGGTGGTGGTGGCGGCCAGGTGTCATTGGAAGGGTTGTTGTTGTTGTTGTTGTTGTTGTTGTTGTAACAGCGGTAGTAATATAATGTAGTAGTTGTAGTAAGAGTAATAGTAGTAGCAGAAGTAGTAGTAGTAGTAGAAGTAGTAGTAGTAGTAGTAGTAGTAGTAGTAGTAGTAGTCCAAGCACTAGCAATAGCAGCAGCAGTAGTGTTAACAGCAACAGCAGCAGCTGCAGTAATAGTAGTAGTAGTAGTAATAGTAGTAGTAGTAGTAGTATTAATAGTAGTAGTAGTAGTAGTAGTAGTAGTAGTAGTAGTAGTAGTAGCAGTAGTAGTACTAGACCTTCAGGCGTCGCATCCAGCCTGGAGTACGGGGTGACTGACACTGGTCGCCTGAACTGGGCTGTCCTGTCTAGTCCTCTCAGGATTAGCGGGCGAGAAATGGGAGCCTGTTGCGCATAACACCCATGGGCGGTAACGGTGACTGCGTCCAAGGATACTGAGTAAACTGTTGCTACATCACGAGCACTCGAGGGAACGGAGAAGAACAAAGCGTCTTGTCCTGCGCAGTTCAACCTTTCGCCCTTTGCACAATATTGATCCCAGATAACACACGGACAAATAGAGTAGCGTAATGACAACCCATGGATGGTGAAAGAAGGCAGGACGGACATAGAACTGCTAGGTGGAGTGATGAGGTAAGAAAGTTTGCTGGGATGGCCTGGAATAGACGAGATGATTAGAGATGAGTGGTGAATTTTGGAAAGCTTTCGTTTTGCTGTGATTTTGATGATGACGATAATGGTTATGGTAGTAGTAATAATGACAGATATCCGTTTGGGGAGGGTGACACCAATGGTCACCAGTAGGTTGCAGCTCCTCCACGTTGCATTGCTATTACTATCCGATAAGAGAAATGATGTCGATGGTGATGATGATGATGATGATGATGATGATGATGATGATAATAATAATAATAATAATAATAATAATAATGATAATAATAATAATAATAATAATAATAATAATAATAATAATAACAGAACTAGTATTTATCGTATTTCCCTTTACTTCACACGTGCCTTAGAGTGAAGGAAAGTATTTGAAGAATGAAGGAAGGGAAGGACGAGGACGAAGAGAGAAAGGAGGAGGAAGGGAAGGACGAAGAGGAGGGAAAGAAGGAGAAAAGGAAAGGGGGTCAGCTACCTGTGCATGGGAAGCAGGTGAGGACCCTGTTCTTCGTCAGGTGAAAAGTTCTGAGAAAAAGGAAAAAGCCAAAAATACCTACCTTTCTTTAATCTACCAAGTATTACCTATCCTTACCTACCTTTGCCCAACTCCTTACCTCCTCCCATCCCACTCTCTCCTGCCTCATCCGTAACCCTTCCTTCTCTCCCCTGTCCTTATCTGTTATCTCTCCTAATCCTTATCCACTCTCTCAAACTCTTGACCCTCCCTCAGTATCAGTTTCACCTCCTCAGTTTGCTAACACATCCTTCGTGATCAACTCCATAACTTCAGCCTTCCAGTTATGCACCTCTCCTTTCTATGATCTTCCCTGCACCTTCATCATTCTTACCTCATCCCCTCCCTCCTTTCTCTGCCCCACCTTTCGTGACGAGATGCAGATGGCTCGGAGGAGAAGAGAAGGGAAGGGTAAAAAGGAGAGACTAAAAAAATATAAGGAAATGAGTGAGAAAGGAAAGGAGCTTGACTTACGAGGAGATTAGGTGGTTGTTGAGAGGAGGGTAGAAGAGGAGGACGGGAAGGAGGAGGGAGGGAAGGGAGAGAGGTAGTGACAGAAACTGGATAAGAGAGAGAGATAATGAGAGAGAAAGCAGTCAGGTAAATATTTAGCCAACGAAGGGAGATAAGGCGAGGGAATGAGGCAACAAAGAGAGAGTAAATGAGGTGACACAGAAAAAAGTAAAAAAAAAAGGAGAAAACGACGTGGATCTTTAGGCTTAAGGAAGAGAAGATAATAGAAGAAAAAGTCCACCTGCAGATCGAACCCACGTTCAGATTTACACACACTCAGACACACACACACACACACACACACACACACACACACACACACACACACACACACACACACACACACACACACACACACACTACAACACGAGTACACTCTTGCGAAATATGAATGGGAAAAATAATGAACGAAAACATAATAATAAATTAAAGTTAAGACGATTAAAAGAGAGAGAGAGAGAGAGAGAGAGAGAGAGAGAGAGAGAGAGAGAGAGAGAGAGAGAGAGAGAGAGAGAGAGAGAGAGAATGTCTTGCATCACACCTGTCGTGATGAGTCGTGCAGGTGTGTCCCACAGGTGAGCCGGGATGGGACGGGCGGTTTCCGAACTTTCGTTGTGAGTCAACTCTGAACTTTTCTTCCGGGAGAAGCGCCACTGATGATGCAAGGAGGAGTGACTCATTAATAAAGAGTACTTGAGAGTAGTAGTAGTAGTAGTAGTAGTAGTATTAGTAGTAGTAGTAGAAGTAGTAAAAATCACCAGTATTTTTTAAGTCATTGAATTATATGTGCATTTTATCATAAATAGCTACGTAGAATTATCATTAGGGATACTAGTAGTACTAGTAGTAGTAGTAATGATACTAGTAGTAATAGTAATAGTGGTAATACTAATAGTAATAGTAGTAGTAGTAATAGCAGTAGTTCTAAATCACCAATATCTTATCACAAATAATTACTGAGGAGGAAATTGATCTGCTGTCATTTGTTCTTTCTTTGTGTTACACGCGTTACTTTGTGCTCCTTCCCGGTACGAAACTACATATGCTGCCCTGAGAGACAAGGTCAGGGAGGGTGGAGATTAGGAGCATTTTTATTGTAAACACGAGAGTCAGGAGGTTAAGGCGTCAGGAGAAGCGGACTACTGTACAGAGATGAACACGTAAATGAGTATGACTGTCTCTCTCTCTCTCTCTCTCTCTCTCTCTCTCTCTCTCTCTCTCTCTCTCTCTCTCTCTCTCTCTCTCTCTCTCTCTCTCTGAAATGCATTTTATTTAACTAGCATTATTTATTATAGAGTTATCACACACACACACACACACACACACACACACACACACACACACACACACACACACACACACACACACACACACACACACACACACACACACACACACACACAAAGTAAATCATTAAGTAAATTTATTACCCACAATTCCACCAATACACCAACTCTTTTGAAATACACCCTGTTATAATATCACTTCCACATATGAGATTCTTAAAAGAGTTAGGGTCCACATTATCAACACACAAACACAAGGGAAAAAAAAAGAAAAAAAAACATGAAAGAAGCCCAAATCTGATCAGCAAACTTCGCACAAGCACACTTACAAGCAAGCAAGGGAGCAAGCAACCACGTTACCCCACACCCCTCACTCCCCCCACCCCCCATGCCTGATCTCACACACCAGTCACGGAGGATCGAGCACCCAATGTCAACAAACAGAAGCCACGCGTGATAACAAACAAATCAGACGCCGCACCAACATACGCAAAGTTCACCGCCTCCTCCTCCTCCTCCTCCTCCTCCTCCTCAGTGAGTTTTCTTAAGTGTCGACCACCTGGGTTGGCACAAAATATCAAGGTCTGAGGTGCCATTGTCTGTGTGTGTGTGTGTGTGTGTGTGTGTGTGTGTGTGTGTGTGTGTGTTTAGCAAGCTTCGTGGTGTGTAGAGAGTGATAAGCAAATGAAGGAAAGGTATAGAAAGATAGTAATAAGGTGGAAGGGTGGACAAGGAGAAGAAAAGAATAAGTACAAGAGGAGAAGGAAAAAAACAGTGAAGGAGGAGGGGGAAGCTGAAAGATATGACATGAGAGAGAGAGAGAGAGAGAGAGAGAGAGAGAGAGAGAGAGAGAGAGAGAGAGAGAGAGAGAGAGAGAGAGAGAGAGAGAGTAAAAACATAAAAGAAGAGCAAGCAAGAAGAAAGAGCAAAGATTTGTACAATAGTAATGGAACAAAGACAACGTAAAAATGCGTAAATACTGAAGATTTAAACATATTGACAATTTGAATACATGCTAATAGAGGAATGCAGAGAAAGGAAGAAGGAAAACAAGGGAAGCCAGGATGGAGAAGATCAAGACAGGATGGTAGAAAGGGAAGAAAGGGAGAAAAATAAGGAAGGAGGAAGGAAGAAATGGGAAGATGACATTTTCTTAAAGACATAATCACCCTTTTCTCAAGTAAGATAGAGAATAAGAGATTCCAGTTGAAAAGATTCGGTTTCCTCTCTCTCTCTCTCTCTCTCTCTCTCTCTCTCTCTCTCTCTCTCTCTCTCTCTCTCTCTCTCTCTCTCTCTCTCTCTCTCTCTCTCTCTCTCTCTCTCTCTTCCATGAATAGAAAGCAATATGCAGTATACTATTTAGTATGGAACATGTTTCTGTGATTCCTTCCTATGTTGAAAAAGGCATTCTGGGAAGTAAGTCATATCCCCCTCCAACCCACACACACACTACATACATTCATTCACACACGTACTAATGCACAGTTCACCAGAATGTCGTTTCATAATTACGAGAAAATCAGAACGTTGGCCCACACATCCTTCGGGGGCGCAGGGAGTCCCCGGCGCCACCATCCTGAAGGCAAGACATGAAGGAGCTT
>NC_087153.1:33955521-33960521 GCF_035594125.1 Scylla paramamosain | reverse complement strand
AAGTAAAACGTTTCAGAATACGGAGCTCAGTGTATTTAGACTCTCCATTAATTGTCCAGCAAGACTGCTGATGCTTACTGACTACTACTATCGATGTATCCGTTACTCCTGTGCGGCTGGGCTTTGGTCTCCGCTCTTAAAACACTCCTGATTAGCCTCTCCGTGTTGGTCGTGTCGCGCATCGCAATGAACGCATCAGAATTAGAGTCAGAATCGATCCATAACAGTTCATTAGGTGGCACTGGCTGTGTTGTCTGAGGCTCCCCCGCGTGGCTCCCCTGGCGTGGCTCCCCTGCTTGGTTTCTTGGCTAGCTGCGCCGCCTAACCAAACACTCGCAAGCTGGGAGGCTGAGGGGGTTTGTTGCTTTATTTCTCATGCTACAAAGGATTGTTCAGTTACCGGAATTCAGACAGTTTTTACTACTGACATCAACTAACTTTTTTTTTTTTATTGATTTACTTCCACCTCAGGGGAAAAAAAAGTGGGGAAGGAAATTTTAAGAAACTCATACCTGTGTATACATTTCCGGATGAAATCTTTTATTCTGTACTTTCCTTCTTGATTCTTTAAACATTTCCAGATGGTGTAATTGATCAAGGACATTTTTTTTATTTATCCATACCGCTTCCTAGATACATTCTCTCCCTCCCTAATCACGCCTTAACCACCACGCTGTCAAGAAGGAAGAAGAAAATTTCCTTGTCCGCCTCCACGTGTTCCTCGGCGCCCGGAAGCCGAGGCCTGTGGGTGCCGGGATTCCTCGCTTATCGACTCATCTCCACCATTCAGCCGCCGTGCAACCCCATGTGTCGCCTCTTGTGCGTGCAACAAAACGCCACGTAACGCGACACTGAGGCCGGCGTGGACCAGCGCCCGACAAAGACTCGGGGGATAAAGATGAAGAAGGTGCGTCTAATCGCTCCCGTCAGATCGATTTTCCGCCTCCGGTACCTCAAGAGGGAAGGTAAACAAAAGGGAGAGGATCGCCGACTAGCCACACGCAGCTCTAAGCGGCTTCAAGTCCCTCTCGAAGCACTAAAGGAACGAGTCCCAGTGAGCCATAACCCACCGGATGATGACGATAATGCGTCTATCCATGTGATCCTCTCTACTTTGCTTTGTCTCTCTGTTTGAATTAATTTCCTGGCGAAGCGAAGAGACGGTTACGTGAGACGAGTCGCCGGATGGGAGGCAATGTAGTGGAGGCGTGTTGTGTTAGTGGTGGTACTAGTGGTGATACTTGCAGGTTTGAAATTCAGGGCAGTAGTAGTAGTAGTAGTAGTAGTAGTAGTGGTGGTGGTGGTGGTGATACTGAAATATTGCATCTATGTGGAAATATTAGGTGGCAGAAAGATATTAGGTGGTAGAAAACCAAAAGTCATGAATTTGAAACATTGTATTTGAAACTTTGAATTCAGGTACTTCTCCCTCAATAAAAATACTCACCATAACTACTAAAAGTACTTATAATTTACAACATCAATACCGAATCACAGCCAGATAGATATTTCCAGTGCCTCTCCCCCCCTCAACCCACTCCCACCAGCAGCAGTGTGTCATGCCTCGGGACCGTCAGTATTTCAAGGCCTTTTCCCCCTCGCCAAAAAGTGCAGGTCACCATGAGACTCTGGAAGCTCCTGCCTCGCGCTAACTTGCACTGCCTTCCATAAATCTGCCTTAGTGTCAAATCCCTGCGCGAAATATGACTTTGGGATGCGTAGAGAGAGAGAGAGAGAGAGAGAGAGAGAGAGAGAGAGAGAGAGAGAGAGAGAGAGAGAGAGAGAGAGGAGAATGAGGAAGATAGAAGGAGGGAGAGGAAACATGTTCCCTCTGTATACACAAGATAACTCCCTCGCTTTTATAAACATCCTTGTCCATTCATATTTTCTTCCTTCCTTTTCTTCCATCCTCCACCTTCTCGCTTCCTTCCACGCCGATAAAGACATCCTTCATAATCTCCTCCCATCCTGCTTTCCTCCCTCCCTTCCTCCGACCTTCGTTTCCTCCCTTCTGCTTTTCCTCACCCCATTCCCCTTCCTCCTTTTCCTTTCCTCTCTCCTCCATCTCATAATCAGTCTTCCTCTTCCTTATTCTCTTTCCCCCATTCCCTATCAATCTCATTCCTTTTCTTTGCCTCTTTTCCTCTTCCTCCCGCCCTTCCCTTCCTTCGCCCTTTGCTTCCTGTGCTAAACGTCACTCCACGCGCGTTAAGTAAGCAGCCCCGTCACGTCACCCTCAGAAAACGAAGAATTTTATCTGTTTTCTATACCTAGTTTCCTTCGTTTTCTTTATCTAGGTTTCGGCATTTGGAGTAATGAAAGCAGAGAGAGAGAGAGAGAGAGAGAGAGAGAGAGAGAGAGAGAGAGAGAGAGAGAGAGAGAGATTCCTCACATAATCTAAACGGACCTGTTTCCTGAATTTTACTGCCTCATTCGTGTGTGTGTGTGTGTGTGTGTGTGTGTGTGTGTGTGTGTGTGTGTAATCATCGCCATCTACGTAACCTCCCTCTCCTCGTTATTATTTCCCGCGGTTACCATTTTCCAAGAAGCTCCCAGCAGACAAGGTCACTTCGGCGGCTGACCGATGCTGGTGGTGTAGTGAAGGCAAGATTAGCTGATATTGTACCAAAACATCATCAAAGGACCACTTACTTCAGTTTCCCTTCTCATCCTCCTCTTCCTCCTCTTCTACTTTCTTTCTCTTTTTCTTTCTTTCTTTCTCACTCTCTTTTTTTTCTTTTTTTCTTCTTTTTTTCTTCTTTTTTCCTATTCTTCTTTTTTTTTTCTTTTCTTCTTCATTGCATCACGATATAGTTTCTTTATAGATCAATGAAAACTTATACGCGCTAATTTGTTTTTGGGACGAAATTTTCCTTCCTCATAGAAGTGTTTGTATTTGTAAGATAGAGAGAGAGAGAGAGAGAGAGAGAGAGAGAGAGAGAGAGAGAGAGAGAGAGAGAGAGAGAGAGAGAGAGAGAGAGAATTAAGTTTTTTGGTCTCCATATTCCTATTTTATTCGTGACGTGCCCGAGGTTACTAGTATTGAAAAACGATAAGTAAATACATAACTAAAACAGATAAATAAATTAATGAATAAGTAAATGAGTAAGTAAATAATAAAGGAAAACCAAAGTGCATAAGTATGAAGAAAATAACAACTCTTTTTTTTGTCATTGGGCCTTTTTTCATATATATATATATATATATATATATATATATATATATATATATATATATATATATATATATATATATATATATATATATATATAATTTTGTTCCCCTTGACCGATGCCCCTTCTACTTAAAAAAAAAAAAAAAAAAAAAAAAAAATATATATATATATATATATATATATATATATATATATATATATATATATATATATATATATATATATATATATATATATATATATATATATATATATATATATATATATATATATATATATATATATATATAATAAGAATAATCACACTTATATTCTAACATGTCTTTCTTCTTGATCCACTCACTACTGCTGAAAATTTAATAACTTCATGCAGTGACTCTTCTTTATATATAAGGTGGGATCTGGCTAAGACCAACAATACTGGAAAAAAAAAAAAGTCAGGAGGTGCCAGTCCCTAAAGAAAATAGTCCAAAGGCAAGCGCAAAAATTACATTGTAAAGCGTCTTGTTAGTTACCCAGAATAGATTGAAAAGCTGTAGTGGATGAATAACTAGATGTGATTTTGAATCCCTTTGTTACAAAATAAAAGAAATATCATGAGCTTAATACAATATGTACTAATATCCAGAATAAAATTAAACTGATACTGGTTTACCTAATGACAGACGATAGTGGCAATAAAAACAATACTTGGAGGTGTTATCGTGGTAAATATAAATAAAATCACAAGCTGGCACTGGTGATCTAATTAAAAATATTGATTTCCTGCAAGACAGAGGTATCAATTAGTAATCATGCTAAGAAAAGGAAGCAAGGTTAGTCGCAGTAGGCGGGGAAGTTGCGAAACACGCGCTGTTAGCGGAACCTCACTCATCTTCGGTGCTTCTGTCATCATCCACTTCCTTTGCCTTCGTCGCTCTGCTCACTTTATCTTGGCGTATATTTTTCTGTCGCTAGTACTTCCTCCTCCTCCTCCTCCTCCTCCTCCTCCTCCTCCTCCTCCTCCTCCTCCTCCTCCTCCTCGTCCTTCTCCTTCTCCTCCTCCTATTTAATCTTTTCCTTCTTTCTTATCTCTAGTTAAAGCAAGTCCCTAAACAGCCACATTAGTGCTAGATTCACTTGGTTGATTGTAGTTCAGTTTTCTTGTACAGTCCTATGTATTTCTCCTCCTCCTCCTCCTCCTCCTCCTCCTCCTCCTCCTCCTCCTCCTCCTCCTCCTCCCCCCGTTAAATTCGTAAGTCACAAGGAAAGAAAGAAAAATTTTAGGAGGAACTTCATATGGAGAAAACAACTAAGATTAAAGAAATCTCTCTCTCTCTCTCTCTCTCTCTCTCTCTCTCTCTCTCTCTCTCTCTCTCTCTCTCTCTCTCTCTCTCTCTCTCTCTCTCTCTCTCTCTCTCTCTCTCTCTCTCTCTCTCACGGGCGGGTGTGAGAGATGCCGACTCTTCCTCACAGCCGCGCCACTAAATCATGTTCCTCCCTTGATACGATTATTGACCCACGTGAAAAGGCAGAGAGAGAGAGAGAGAGAGAGAGAGAGAGAGAGAGAGAGAGAGAGAGAGAGAGAGAGAGAGAGAGAGAGAGAGAGAGAGATCATCCATCCTCCTTTCCCCAGCAGCGTGACTGACTACACTTACCGACGAAGGTCCTGCAGTGATGATCTTCCCCCTCCCCTTCCGGCGCCGCCCTTTCATCTCCCCCGCAGCATCCCTTCTTCTTCTGCGGCGGGATGCGTGAAGGGAAGGGGGAGGGAGAGGGAGGAAAGGAGGTAGTTAGGTAGGGTAACGGAAGAAGGGTTGAGGATACTTACAGAGAGAGAGAGAGA
>NC_087153.1:33940521-33950521 GCF_035594125.1 Scylla paramamosain | reverse complement strand
AACATATTAGTTGTAATGATAAAAAGATTAAAGAAAAAAAAACTATCAAGAGAGAGAGAGAGAGAGAGAGAGAGAGAGAGAGAGAGAGAGAGAGAGAGAGAGAGAGAGAGAGAGAGAGAGAGAGAGAGACAAACAAACTGAAAATAAATGGAAAATTAGTATGAAATTAAGATTATGTGAAGGTAAAGAGAGCGAGGAATATGGGAAGGAAAAGAGAGAGAGAGAGAGAGAGAGAGAGAGAGAGAGAGAGAGAGAGAGAGAGAGAGAGAGAGAGACATAGAAAGTAATGATAAAAAAAAACTAGAGTAGAGAAGAAAGAGGTGAACTATTACAATGAAGTAAATAAAAAAAAATACATTATTGCAATTTCATAAGCAAACGGATTCAGATAGACAAAGAAATTACTTAAAGGAAATGTGATGAGGGAGGAGAGAAAAACGTTGGATAAAAATGGAAAAAAAAATTCGAAAAATAAGTCATTGAAATTGTGGACAGAAATAATAATAATAATAATAATAATAGTAATAATAATAATAATAATAATAATAATAAGAAGAAGAAGAAGAAGAAGAAGAAGAAATAAATGAAGCAGCATAAGAAGGAATGTGTAGAATCAGAAGAAAAAACCAAAGATAGAAAACTAAAACAAAAATGCAAGAATGGAAGAAGCACAAGAACAACACCTAGTTAAAATACATACCCGCCACTGCCCGGCCTAGTTACGTACACCCAGCCAGCCAAAGCCACCGCCGCCGCCCCCTCCTCCCTGTCGCAGCCTGACCATCATTTCCGGGAGACGCGCGCCGGTCCTCGCCTCCCCCACCCCTGGACGAACCGGGGAGGAAATTGAGAGTCGTAATTTGGTTTGGAGGCGAGTGGAGCAGGATGGGAATTAAGGGAGATAAATAAAATGCATCTTCCCCGAACGCCTTTCTTGACCAAGAGAGAGAGAGAGAGAGAGAGAGAGAGAGACAGAGAGAGAGAGAGGGAGAGGGAGACAGGAGAGAGGGAGAGGGAGAGGAAGGGGAGGGTATTGATAGGTGTTCGTTATCTCCTCGTCTTCACCTCAGCATAAGGAACACAAGTAGGTGAGCGTTAATCAGCAGCCGGTTCGTGTTACCTGTCAGGTGTGCGGCCTGTGAGGAGAATGCACGCGCCGGCAGGAGGACCACCGCCACCTCAAAGGGCGCGCCGAGGCCAGGCCAGACAGGGCGTAGCGTGACTCCGATCCCCTCCCGCACCCTGGATGAATATTTATATCTCAGTGGCTGTACACACACACACACACACACACACACACACACACACACACACACACACACACACACACACACACACACACACACACACACACACACCACTGGTTACCTTCTCTGGAACAACTCAATAGCCACACACACACACACACACACACACACACACACACACACACACACACACACACACACACACACACACACACACACACACACACACACACACACACACACACACACACACACACACACACACACACACACACACACACACACACACACACACACACACACACACACACACACACACACACACACACACATCAAACGCAGCCGGCGGACACACCTGGCAGCGACACAGGCCAAGGACGTGCGCCTGCTTGCATACGTAGTACATAAAGGGTTAGTTAGTGAGTGTGTTGATTTATCGACAAAAAGACCATAGGTTACATAAACAAAAAGGAAGAGCAAGCAGAACCAGTAGACCTGTTGTTTGTGATAAGTTCTACTAATTTAAACTAAGACATGTAGAATAATAAAAGGGGAAGGGAAAACCAGATACTTTTCTTTGTTTTGTCCAATTATTTTTTTCTTTTAAGGTTTAAGGATGATTTTACACACACACACACACACACACACACACACACACACACACACACACACACACACACACACACACACACACACACACACACACACACACACACACACGAATGATGAAATAATTCATTAATACAGTATATAGTGTTGAGCAATGCGTATGTGTGTTAACATTTGACGTGTCACCATCATTAAAGCGCCGACACATAATAATGTTTCCTGTCGATTTTAATGTTTTTTTTTATTTATTTATTTATTTATTTATTTATTTATTTATTTTGTGTGTGTGTGTGTGTGTTCCTCAGCTCGTTTTGTCGTCTCTTTCCGTCAAGTGGATGTGATCTTCTTCATGGGGCATGTTATCGTCAATTTATATATTCAAATAAATAGAAAAAACACCGTGAGTAAGAGAAATACCCAGTATATATATATATATATATATATATATATATATATATATATATATATATATATATATATATATATATATATATATATATATATATATATATATATATATATATATATTTATTTATTTATTTTTTATTTTTTTTATTTATTTATTTATTTTTTTTTCTCTCCAAGGCAGGATTTAATATTTCCTAGTTTCAAAAGTCTAAAATATTTCTTTTAATTCTGCATATCACGTAAAATTTTTGTTTCTATAACGGCCAACAGTGACTAGATGTATATTTACTTTTTTTTAGCGGCCGTTGTTTCTTAAGCCAAACTTATTTCCTATTTAGACGCAATGAATCATCCTCGGTGGTGACGTCTTTAAGAAGTCCCTGGGATCACAAAGACGACGTGTTCCTCAAGGTCTCTGCTTCCTGACAAGCCAACCATCAACCCATCAGTGCATGTTTTATTATTATTATTATTATTATTATTATTATTATTATTTATTTATTATTATTGTTATTATTATTATTATTATTATTATTATTATTATTATTATTATTATTATTATTATTATTATTATCATTATTATTATTATTATTGGCTACTTTGGTTTGTTATCTACAGGGAAAAAATATCTGCACCGTACTTTGGCTTGTTATCTACAAGGAAAAAGTATCTACACCGTACAATTTTTCATTTTGGAATGATATATAGCATAGAGAAAATGTAATTGAAATATTTAAAAAATTTCTTTTTATTCATATTTTATAATAGCGATGAACAGCACGTACAGTACATCAGCTAAAAATGCTAAATAGAAATCAGGAACTTCTTTTCTGATCATCCGCCAACAGAAGTAGTCTCGGTGAGATTGAAATGCTCTTCGATTGATGCCTCACATTATTTTCAATATACGAATCTTCGTATCAAGCTAGGATCTTTCAGTTCCTTGAGTATGAGCTCCGATGGTAGAATCTACATAATATTGCTGATGATTCACGGAAAAATTATGAAATTTGAGTTGGCTTAAATTAGAGTAAGCTGGCCAGTAGTTGTAATGGATTATTGAGCCTTCAGCGACTTCTCTCTGAATAATTGGGTGAAGTGTCTCACGGTCTCTTCTTTGAACTTCGACACTAGGACAGACATTCCACTCCTGCTTCAGACTCTCAAACCAGACATTTTCTCTAGAAACTAAGACAAGTTTTTTCCTTGTTCTTGATAAGTACAACTTTTCTTGTTGTAGATCACAATATAAAGTGTAGATTGCATACAAAAGTAGATTCACAACACGTAGATCGCAATATAAAGTGTAGATCGCATACCAAAGAAGATTCATGACAGGTAGATAACAAGCCAAAGTAGCACCTTATTATTTGTTGTTGTCGATTGACAAGATACATATCATATACTGCAGAGAAGTAACTGTTTCACTTTGTATCGGAGGCATGTTTGTTTGTAGCTGACAGAAATTGCAAACGAAAGGCTCGGTGTGTGTATGACGGGACGCCTTCAAGAAATTGTCCGTTTCCAGAAAATTGATAAGAAAGAAAGGATTATAGAAAACACATTAGTGGGACGACATCTTTAGCTTACTTTATCCTTACCCAGCTGTTCAAATGTGAGTATTCTCAAACCATTTAACAGGCTGTACAAGAAGTTATCCGAGTTTTCATGATTATTGATAATGCAACATTGATTCTGCATCATCAACAGCATAAAACATGACAAAGACCGACAAATAAGCTACGTAGCCTTTAAAATGCTCCTGATGAGAGTCCAGTTAAAAAAAGAAATAGTGGCCCGTGTGTTTTGAGGGACGGTGGGGTGTGGGGTGTGGGGACGGTGTGTACTGCTGTAGAGTGCCAAGTTTCATTCTGGAGTATGGAGCACTTGTGTTATGTAGTGGCTCTTATATGTGGAGTGGCTCTCTCATGTTCACGAGTATGTATTGCCGTCTGACCCCCGAGAAGTTATATAGTAGATAAATAATGCAAAACATGTAGACGTAAGTGTCATCTAAAAAAAATTAAAACCTAAAACACTATAGTAACCAAAATAAACACGCAGATATATAAATAGATAAGTAGACTTTATTGACCACAAAAATAGACTAAATGAAACGTAAAGAATAAAGATTAGATTAAGTTCCTGATAAATTCGTCAGAACAACATTCACATTAATGGACAATTATAAAAAAGGGAACGAAAATAACAAAACTAGGAAAAAATAATAATAACACACACACACACACACACACACACACACACACACACACACACACACAAAGTTACTCATTCACACACTCAAAAACAAAAACAAAAAACAAATGTGAATAGGTAAGAGGCTAATAAGCGTATGAATAAATAAATAAACATGAGGAGAAAGAAGCAGGTATTTAGGTTGAAGGATAGGCAGGGAAGAGGAGGGGAAGGAGGAGGAGGGACGGGCAGCGGCGTCATCTATAGCACAAGGTAGACAGAAACTAAACAATTATACCCGACAACACACGGGAGATACGGGAGGTGCGGCTCGTTTGTTATTCTCCAAGCCGACGACCACACAGGCGGGAGGGGAAGGGGAGGGGGAGAGAAAGTGGTGGAAGGGGAAGGGGTTAGTAGTAGCGATGGTATAGTAGCGGTGGTGGTGGTGGTGGTGGTAGTGGTAGTGAAGGGGCAGTCCAGTTTATATTTCGATTAGATTCAGATGGTGTTTAGTGTGGAAGGAAGCAGATGTGAGAGGGTGTTTATTCTCTCTCTCTCTCTCTCTCTCTCTCTCTCTCTCTCTCTCTCTCTCTCTCTCTCTCTCTCTCTCTCTGTCTGAGCTTATAATGTCATTCTCAAGCGTGATGAACGAGGTCAATAAGGAAAAGAAAACGAAGGATGGATTGAGAGAGAGAGAGAAAAAAAAATGAATTAGCCACTTGTCTACTTGTCTCTTCTTTCCCTTACCTGCTCCCTCCCTCCCTCCCTCCCTCCAACCCTCCCATTCTTCACTCCCTCCTTCCCTCCCGCGGCAGGACCACCTCTGTGTATACCTGCGTGAGCGTGGCGGCCAAATTGTTGTGTAATTCAGAGGAGGAAGGTAATGGCGGAGCGGCGGCGGCGAGCTGTGATCTGGCGGGCATGAGGTCCAGGCAAGGGGAACTGGAACCTGAAGTTTTTCGCCTAATTCAATTTCATGCATGTTTTGAGAGTCGCTTTTAACGTTGTTTGTGCACGAGTGTCAGTCTGTCCGTGTGTGTGTGTGTGTGTGTGTGTACGCACCGATACTGACATCAGCTCACTAATAAAGGTTCGCTAGAGAAAGAGGATACATCACCACTACAATCACCACCACTCCCACCACTACCACCGCCGCCGCTGACACGTAAACAATTGTCGCGGATCAGCAACAGTTTGAGCGCACGACGTGACGTTTGTGTGTCGTTTATTTTGTCTGTCGCACCGCCACAATCTCACTTCGAGGTCGGTCCGTCTACCCCTTATTTCCTGTCGCCTCCAGTCGCCCCCAGTCTCCTCCTTGGGGGCTCCACGCCATGACTCCGCCCCCACTCTCCACCGCTCCTCCTCCCACCCTCACGCCACCTGAACCACCCACTAACAAGGCAATTACTCCCGGGCCGCTGCGTGCTAGGTGATATTCCTCTCCGTCCCGTACCCCTTCGCCTGCCCTCAAGCTATTTTCGCCCTTCAGGAATGGTTAATTAAAGGTGGTTGTCCTAGGTGAGGTGTGTCTTCCCAGGTGCCGATTGTGTGGTCAGATAATATTTATTTCTCGTGATTGATGCTCAGGTGAGGCTGAAGAGGCGGAGATGTCATAAATTTAATCTCTTGTTTTTGGTTAGTGTTTTTTTTTCGTTTCCGTTTGTTATTATTCTGTCATTTCTTCTCGATAAAATGTCAAGTGTAAATAGAAGTGTCAGATGCTTCGCCTTGTGTGTGTGTGTGTGTGTGTGTGTGTGTGTGTGTGTGTGTGTGTGTGTGTGTGTGTGTACAAAAATAAATCTTCCATCTCTATTACTAAATTATCTATCTGATTGCACTACTCTCTCTCTCTCTCTCTCTCTCTCTCTCTCTCTCTCTCTCTCTCTCTCTCTCTCTCTCTCTCTCTCTCTCTCTCTCTCTCTCTCTCTCTCTCTCCTCTCTATCTCTAACTCTCCCTTCCTTCTCACTTTTCCTTCTTACAGCCATACCTGTCACCTCCCTTCCTCAATCTCCCTTTCACACCCCTCCTCCTCCCCCCCTCTCTCTCTCTCTCTCTCTCTCTCTCTCTCTCTCTCTCTCTCTCTCTCTCTCTCTCTCTCTCTCTCTCTCTCTCTCTCTCTCTCTCTCTCTCTCTCTCTCTCTCTCTCTCTCTCTCTCTCTCTCTCCATCTCGGGACCACCGCGAAGCCAACCGTGACGAACCGGGAAACATGAGGCTGATAATATGATGATCAACAGAAAGGCGCCCATCACTTGACCAGGTGTGGGGAGGTGAGGAGGAGGAGGAGGAGGAGGAGGAGGAGAAGGGACGAGATAGAAGGTAGAGGAGAGGAGAGATAAAGGAGGAGTAGTAAGGAGGAGGATAGTCACTAGAGGAAGTGTAGGTGGTGGTAATCTTCTCATAATTCATTGTCCTCGGTAATGATAGAAAAAAAGTAAATTAAGCAATGAGTGTATGTGTCGATTCGGATGGTTAAAGTGCTTTTTTTTTTTTTCTTTTTTTTTCAGGAGTATTGTTATTAACCGACATTCAGTAATAAGATTGTGTAAATAGTGAAGGGGTATGAAATTCGATTACTTTCGGAGGGGTTTTGTAAATATGTGTTCCGTGATGAGGGGGAGATTTGGTAATTTTACGGGCAAGCTTATTTACAGACACAGTGACCACCAGGCTTAATTTGCTCTCTCTCTCTCTCTCTCTCTCTCTCTCTCTCTCTCTCTCTCTCTCTCTCTCTCTCTCTCTCTCTCTCTCTCTCTCTCTCAGCGTGTCGAGTGTCATGTTTTCATTTTCATTTTCACGTCATCTTTGTTTTGCTTAATCATCCTCTGCCTGTCTCTCCCGTGTCGCTCCGTCGGGTCTGGCTGGCGGCGTGGCAAGCGAACCGAGGCAGCGACAGGCAGTAATAACCGTATGGCGCACACAGTAGCGGGCTTCCCTCCTTGCCGGGTAAACGTGCAAGCGTCAGGGATGACGTTTATTGCGATCTAATGGCTTGACTCAGGCACATCGTCTTAATGGTATGGTGCATTTTTACGAGCCTCGAAACATCCCACCCACCACCACCCACCATTACCTCTCCACCCACCCACCCACTCACCACCACCCAACACGCTTCATGTCCCACTACAAATACTGCCGCCACCACTGCCCGCACCCCCTCCCACCACCCCCACACTATGCCCATTATCATTACCACTACCACAGCCGCCTCAGCCACAGCCGCCGCCGCCGCCATCGCCGCCGCCGCCACCGCCGCTGGTGCCGCCAAGGTCGTCACTTCCTGAGCTGACAAGATTAACCAGACGGGCCTTCAGGATAACCATCAGTGTTAGTCCGACGCACATGCATTATATACGGTGACGTGTGTGTGTGTGTGTGTGTGTGTGTGTGTGTGTGTGGGCCCGTGTGTACGAGATCCATGTGTGGTCTGTTGGTCTCCCGTGGTCCAGCTTCGGTCCCTGGCGTGTGGTCCCTCTTGGTACTATTCCTCTCCCATCCCTGCCCGTCCCCCCGACCCCTCACCTTGTCCTCCTCCTCCTCTCCCACTGTCTTTCCCCCTTCTCCCTCTCTCCCTCTCCTTCATCCCCCTCGCTCCCCATCACCTCCTGCCGGGGAGAGAAATATATCGCGGGCGTGATTGTAGTTTGCCGCTGTCCGCTGCGTTAAGGGGCGTGGGAGGAAGGGTAGGAGGGGAGCAGGGAGGGAGAGGCGAGGGTTTGTAGAGAAGGAAGGGGGAGTGTGGGATGTGAGTAGGCAGGCTGTGGTGGTGGCGGTGATGGTTGTTAAGATTGCATCATAAAACGATGATTCTTACTGCCACTAGTACAACAGCTATTACCAAAACTACCACTACCTCCACCGTAACTACTGCAATTATTATCATTATTACCGCTGCCATGAATGCATTTATCACTACAACTAATACTGCTGCTGCTGTTACTGCTAAACCACAGAAAAAATTGCGTGAAAAGTAAGGAAAAGCATAAAGAAAAGCTGAAGAAACTGTAAAAAACAAGAGGAACAACCTGCTTCTTTCTTAAGGAAGGACGCCCAGCCCTCCAACTTTGTCCTCTTGATTCACAGGAAATATAGAGAGGCCTTTCGATTTTCTGCGATGTTTTTTTGTTTCTCTTTATTTTCTTAACGTCCTTCTTATTTTCTTACGTTCGTATAGGGGCTGCCTTGTGTAAAGCGACTAACATTTTCAAGTGTCTTTATTTTCGAGTATAATAGTAATAATAATAATAATAACGATAATAATAATAATAATAATAATAATAATAATAATAATAATAATAATAATAATAATAATAATAATAGATTAATAACAATGAGTACTCGAACGGAGGAAAAGGAGGAGGAGCAGGAAGAGAAGGAAGAGGCGGAGGAGGAGGAGGAGGAGGAGGAGGAGGAGTAACCTTGGTCTTCTGAAGATATAATTATTTTCTGGCCAGCACGTGACGACGCACGCGCCTGTAATCACCATCACTAACACCACCACCACCACCACCACCACCACCAACAACAACAACAAAAACATGGCAATAAAAAGCACTCTTTAAGCTACACTAACTTACGAGGAAGCAAAATTGTGTGTTGAATGAAAACATACTGCTTGTTTGCACATGTCTGTGAGGTTGTTTGTTCGTTTGATAGTGTAGCGCTGGCTCTCTGACAGATGATGATGATGATGATGATGATGATGATGATGATGATGATGATAACTGAGTTCGTCACCAATGCTAGTAACTCGCCATTACATGCCACTCATCACCATCACCACCACCATCCTTCCATCACCATCACCACCACCATCCTTCCATCACCATCACCACCACCATCCTTCCATCACCACCACCATCACCACCACTATAGTCATTCATCACCAGTAGCAGTCATTCATTCACCATCATCTTCACCACCACCACCACCATCAATCATTCATCACTATAAGCACCAAGTATCATGCTCCCTTGACTAAGTAGTGTCACCACCACCACCATCACCACCACCTGACATATCCCACCCACTCACTTCTCCAACATTCTCTACCTCCCACTCTGTCAAGCCACCCACAATGCACCACCACACCTTCCCTTCCCCCCTTCCCTCCCGCTCATCCATTACGCCTCTGTCCCCCTCCCCCTCCCCACCACACCCCATCTACACTTCCCTCATTAACTGAGTTGTCACGTGGGGCGCCAAAGAGAGAATCGTTCTGGAAGGCTAATCTGACAGTCACTGTTGCCAAATGCCGCTGGAAACCAGACTAACCTCACACCAGCTTCCTTTTTCTTCGTCCCTTCACTCTCCCTGCCTCTCCAGTCTCCACCATCCCTCCCTCCTTCCTGTGACTCTCTCTCTCTCTCTCTCTCTCTCTCTCTCTCTCTCTCTCTCTCTCTCTCTCTCTCTCTCTCTCTCTCTCTCTCTCTCTCTCTCATTTAGCATTCTTCCTCTTCCTCCCACCATCTTATTTTACTACTGAAACCAATAGCCTTTATTGAAACCTCACCTTACTTCTCAAATTTTCTTTA
>NC_087153.1:33928021-33935521 GCF_035594125.1 Scylla paramamosain | reverse complement strand
CTTACTAAAATAATCAAGTCTATAATGCTTTCTTGAAATCGTAACGCTTGAGAAAGGGAATCAAGTAGAAATAATGTAAACGTAAATTAATCTTCTTGTGCACGAACTAGACAATAAGTACAGAGACAAATGGTAAGGAGCCTGGTTACACACACACACACACACACACACACACACACACACACACACACACACACACACACACACACACACACACTTCCGGTGACCCGTTCTTCGTAACCCTCCCGGAGTGTGTGGGAGAAGGAGAGGAAAGGAAGGAGTGAGGGAGGAGGGCGGGCGCGATAAAGGATAGAGGCAGGGAGAGGGAGGCGTGGGTTGGGCGTGAGGGGGAGTGGAGGAGGAAGTCAGCCACGTGTCATCCATTTAGTGAAAGTGAGAGGCGCGGAGTGAGAGAGAGAGAGAGAGAGAGAGAGAGAGAGAGAGAGAGAGAGAGAGAGAGAGAGAGAGAGAGAGAACATAAGAAATAAGGGAAACTGCAAGAAGCCATGAAGCCTACACGTGGCAGTCCCTGTATGAAATATACCTACCTATTTCCACCTGTCATCCCTATCCATAAATCTGTCTAATCTTCTCTCAAAGCTCCCTAATGACTCAGCACTAACAACTTGATTACTACTGAGTCCGTTCCATTCATCTACCACTCTATTTGAGAACCATTTCCTTCCTATCTCTTTTTTAAACCTATTTTTTTTTCAAGCTTGAACCCGTTATTTCTTGTTCTATCCTGGTTACTTATGTCCCCCTTGTTATAACCTTTATACCACTTAAGGACTTCTATCGGAGATGGCACGTCTTTGTGTGTTTCACTTTCTTTCTGTATGGGCGTGCGAGCATTGATAGTGTTTTTGAAAGCATGAAAAATAGACGAAAGCGAATTCATAGCGAGAAAGACAGATGGAGGAGCAGAAAGAAAAAAAAAAGAAAACTTGGACATTAGTATAACCGCGATGAATCAAGGGAGAAAGAAGCTAATTATGCCCTAGCCTATGTGAACAAAACTGATCATCACATGAAAACAAAATGACAAAGGAGAGCGAGATTATAAATTTAAGGAAACGTGTCAAATAAACATAAATGATACAATAAAGCTAAAAATAGATGATTAAGTAAGAAAGGAAAAACAGGAGCAAGAGGAGAAGACGAAATTGGGTTTAGATGAGGAAATGGAAGAGGAGCGGCTGGAAGAAAGTAGGGAAGGAAAGGGGGAGAGGGGATGAAGAGACGGGGAAAGGAGAGAAAGAGTGATCGTAATTGTTATTGAGAGAAGAGAGGAAAAAGCGGAGAGAAAGAAATGAGGAAACTGAAGACAAGGAAAAGGAAGCAGGAGACGATCACCTATACATTAACGACTCACCTGTTGCAACATTATTTAATAGTAGTAGTAGTAGTAGTAGTAGTAGTAGTAGTAGTAGTTGAAGTTGTTGTTGTTGTTATTGTTGTTGTTGTTGTTGTTGTTTTAATAGGAATAGTAGTAACGGTAGTAGTAGTAGTATTAGAAGTAGTAGTAGTTGTAGTAGTAGTAGTAGTAGTAGTAGTAGTAGTAGTAGTAGTAGTAGGAGTAGCAGTAGTAGTAGTAGTAGTAGTAGTACTTGTTGTTGTTGTTGTTGTTGTTGTTGTTGTTGTTGTTGTTGTTGCTGTTGTTGCTGTTGTTCTTGTTGTTATAATAGGAATAATAGTAGCGGTAATAGTAGTAGTAGTAGTAGTAGTAGTAGTAGTAGTAGTAGTAGTAGTAGTAGTGTACAGCATCCTCATTTTCTCGTCAGTTTTTCAGCGAGTAACTTTATTTATTTACTTTTTTTACTTCCTTTTTTTTATTAGTTCGTCCCACGTTTTCTTTATTACCTGCCCGCTTATCACCATAATTACAGGTTGTTTACCTCCACTCACACACACACACACACACACACACACACACACACACACACACACACACACACACACACACACACACACCAAGAACACTTACTTGCTTTTCCTGGGTACAAATTTATGCTCTTTACACTCTTTGTGCACCGTTCGTCCCCCTCTTCCTTATCCCTAACACCACCACCACCACCACCACTACCACCACCACCACCACCACCACCGTCACCATGGCCACCATTATTATTAGTAGCGATGTAGCTCATGCCTAATTAATATTTTTCCCGCCACTACGTATATCTGAAGGTTTTAGCTTTCAGGAAGAGAGAGAGAGAGAGAGAGAGAGAGAGAGAGAGAGAGAGAGAGAGAGAGAGAGAGAGAGAGAGATCTTTTCCTTCTCCTCCTCCTCCTCCTCCTCCTCCTCCTCCTCCTCCTCCTCCTCCTCCTCCTCCTCTTCTTCTTCTTCTTCTTCTTCTTCTTCTTCTTCTTCTTCTTCTTCTTCTTCTTCTTCTTCTTCTCTTCCTCCTCCTCCTCCTCCTCCTCCTCCTCCTCCTCCTCCTCCTCCTCCTCCTCCTCCTTCCCTAAATATCTTCCTCACCCCCATCCCATCTCTTTCTTCCTTGATCTTTCCTTTTGTCTTTGTCTTCTTCGTCGGCGTTACCCAGCAGGAGGTAAGTTGGAGGAAGAGAAGGAGGAGGAGGAGGGAAGGAGGGAAGGGACGGAAGAAGAAACACTGAGAGGAAGGGAAAGGGAGGGAGAGGGTGTCAGTAACTCGATGCTGTGGTGTTTGGAGATGGTATAGGCGACGCTGAGGCGGCGGGGAAGGGCGAGGAAGGGGTGATGGGGAAGAAGGAGGAGAGGGGTGAAGGAGAGGGAGGGGA
Source organism: Scylla paramamosain (assembly GCF_035594125.1). Taxonomy (NCBI): domain Eukaryota; kingdom Metazoa; phylum Arthropoda; class Malacostraca; order Decapoda; family Portunidae; genus Scylla; species Scylla paramamosain. The sequence goes on along the minus strand of NC_087153.1, from coordinate 33,932,756 downwards.
AGGGAGGGTAGAGCCAGAGCGGAAGTCCAAGAATGCACCACCAGAGGACCTTGACTTAGCCCTGAGACGCTGCCGGAGGGTGAAGTAGGGAGGAGGTTGAGGGAGGACAGAGGGATGAGATGTTATGAGGGAATGAGGTGGAGGAAGGGAAGGAGGAGGCTGTCGAAGGGAGGAAAGGAAGGGAGGAAGACAAGGTGATTTAGTTAATGGTGCAAAGTGGTAGAAAAGGAGGAAGAAAAAAACAAGGGGGGGAGAAGGTGGATGGATTTGTAAAGGGCGTAAAGTGTTGTAGAGGGAGGGAAGAAACGGGGTTATAATGAAAAGATTGATAAGTAAGGAGAAGGATTAAAGAGACTAGGAAACGAAGAAAAGGAAGGAAAGGGAAGATAGTTTAGTAAATCATATGAGGTAGTGGTAAGGAGGAAGAAAAAGAAGAGCGATGAAAGTGAAAAGAACAATAAATAGGAGAAGAGGGAGATGAGAAGATAAGGTGAGAGGAAAGGTGGAGGCGGAGGCAGATTATTTATGGGCATAAGAGAGCGAGAGAGAGAGAGAGAGAGAGAGAGAGAGAGAGAGAGAGAGAGAGAGAGAGAGAGAGAGAGAGAGAGAGAGAGAGAGAGAGAGAGAGAGAGAGAGGCTAGATGGTTCAGGAAGGGATGCGAAGTGTTGGATGTAGGGCACGTGAATGAATGAGAGCGAGAGGACGTGGCAGTGTGTTGAAATGAAATCCCTGAAAAAAAAGGCCTGGTTTTGAAAGTACTAAAAAGTGAAAAAAGCACAGAGAACTGCTCGTTTTCCTTCTTATTCTGCTTTCCGCTTTTATTTTTCTTCTTCACTTCCCTCTCATTTTTTTTTCTCTACCAAAATTTATTCTTTTTTCCACCTCTTTCCTCATCTCTTGTTTGCCTCCCTCTCTTCCCACCATCATCCCTCTCAACTCGTCCTCGCGGTCCCTTCTTTCCTCTCACAATGGATTCCCGGCGTGCAGGCCACAGCCTACACGGGGCGGGCAGCAGGACTTGTTGTAGCGTGAACTACTGACCACCCTTGCTGGCCATCCTTTCCTAATTGGCTTATTCTGACCGTCTTTTTGTTAACTTTTCACTGCTGAGGATATATATATATATATATATATATATATATATATATATATATATAGAGAGAGAGAGAGAGAGAGAGAGAGAGAGAGAGAGAGAGAGAGAGAGAGAGAGAGAGAGAGAGAGAGAGAGAGAGAGAGAGAGAGAGACAATGAGCATTTATGTGTGTAATATATGAATAGATAAGTAAATACTTGCACACACACACACACACACACACACACACACACACACACACACACACACACACACACACACACACACACACACACACACACACACACACACATCTTAGCAATAACTGAAGAGCCACACTGTTGTTGAGTTCTCTCATAATCCGCTGAACTTGAGCAATACGAAGAGAAACAGTTTGAGACTTCCCTGTACATTTCCGGATGCTGGTGGGCGCTGGCGGCCACCTGTTGCTGCAGATGGTCTTCAAGAATGTTGTGCCATGTTTGTCTCTCTTTTCCTCGTGCCACAAACCACAGTCTCGTGGTGGTCATCGGCCATCTTGTCAGCAAAATTCGACAAGGTCACGTAAAGCTGCTGCTGTTCAAAATGATGGTGGCGCTGGAGAGCCAGGTGACATAGAAGCCTGGGGAACCCGTGTGAGAAGTAAAAATTCTGTTGAACGATAGGTAAACCTTAGAATATAATCTTAGGTTGACCAAGATAGTGCTTGTCTCTACATTATTGGGCCGAACAGCGAGTCAGTACAGGAATCTGCTGGCGTGTTAAGGAGGCAACACACGAGCGCAGCACTCCCTCTGAGGAAATCTTTGCAGGGCACACCTTCACACACACTCCACTGAATGTGGGTGGCGCCAGGGCAGACACCCAACGGCTCCAGGACGTGGCCAGCCTCCCGGGTGTCGCGCTTCCCGCCTTGAACCACTAGTCAGGCGCCGGTCCACTCATCACGGCCTCGTTTTTCCTTACTCCGCCAGTTACTCCTTCCCCGTCATGTCTAATTGCTTTAATCTTGTATTTGTGTCAAACATGACCAATAGGAACGCACCGTGTATGTTACGTTTAAAAAGCTAATTAAGAAAAAAATGTGACTTTTTTTTTATGTCTGACAAAAAGCCACCACCACCAACCTCGCTTCCACTAACGTCCCTCCAGTAGCGCTGCTTGTCCATCCGTCACCGCCACACGCAGCGCCGAGACAACAGGCGTCACTTCTTGGCTTACAGAGACTCGAACCGAACATTAATTTCAGAGATAGGATCAGAGGAGCTACTGGAGCAGAGAGAGAGAGAGAGAGAGAGAGAGAGAGAGAGAGAGAGAGCAGTTACTTGGAGGGAATGAAAAGATAGAATGTCTTACGGAGGGACATATAATTGCACACACATACACACACACACACACACACACACACACACACACACACACACACACACACACACACACACACACACACACACACACACACACACACACACACACACACACACACAGGAAATCTTACAACATCAAGATTCGCAGTAATTTAAGAAGAAAATGTGAACGCAGAAAAGACAAGGGGAAAAAATACGAGATCCTCCACCCTCTTTTTTTCTTTTTTTACTTTCTTTTTTTATCTATTCCCTGATAACTCCTCCTCCACCTCCTCTTCTTCTCCTAAGTCCTGTTTTCGCCAATCCGGTCCATAAATCCACCTTCGGTTCTGGCCCCATAAGGACCCGCCTCGCCCTGCTGGTGGGAAGAAGAATCTGGGAGCGGTTCTGTTAGGCCAGCCACTCCCTTCCTCTCTTTCTACTCCAGCTTAATCTCCGTATCACTCTCCTCTCTCTCTCTCTTCTCTCTCTCTCTCTCTCTCTCATCATCTCTCTCTCTCTCTCTCTGGGTTAAAATCAGAATTTTTTTTTTTCTAATCACGCTAAATCCTTTATGAAATGATGATTTCTTTCCTAGATTATTACTAGTGTAATCCTGTCCGTCTCACTAGTTCAAGAATTTAACAGTATTGTCACTCTTTCATCACTTTCACCGGTAAAGTCGGAAACTCCTTGTCTATTTCTGTTTTTCCTTTTTCCTACGACTTAAGCGCTTTCGAAAGAGGAGTAGCAAGAACACCAACTTTTTTATGTATGAATCCTTTCTTTGGCTTGGGTGTGGCAAGCCCAACGAGCCTTCCACGTCTTTTTTTTTTTTTTTTCTAGTACCTCGGCCACTCTCTCTGACACGAAAAGAATACTATAAAGACATAGGCACTCTACCTTTAGCCAAGAATGTGAGTCGATCATACAAGTAATTCAATCGTATTCCAAGTTCCTCGTAAGTATTAAAAGTTAGTGTTATCTCGTTAAAGAAATTGTTAGGCGCGTCTTTTCTAATTCAGTATCGTACATACGAGTACGTTGCATTCTGCTTATGTTCTTGGTATCAAAAGACTGTTAAGAAAGTAGGCAGTTTTCGACAAATTGTCTTTTCTTTCCGTAATGGAATTCCATCCTAAAAACTTTAGGGGGATTGTTTGGGGAAGAGAAGGTGAGCTGTAAGATTTCATATAGTAAGTAACCATGTGTAATTGTTTATTTCTCTCTCTCGTCTCTCTCTCTCTCTCTCTCTCTCTCTCTCTCTCTCTCTCTCTCTCTCTCTCTCATCTCTCTCTCTCTCTCTCCTCTCTCTCTCTCTCTCTCCTCTCACTCTCTCTCTCTCTCCTCTCTCTCTCTCTCCTCTCTCTCTCTCTCTCTCTCTCTCTCTCTCTCCTCTCTCTCTCTCTCTCTCTCTGTCTCTCTCTCTCTCAAGTAGCAAGCAGCAAGTAGTAGTAGTAGTAGTAGTAGTAGTAGTAGTAAAATTAGCAGCAGTAGTTGTAGTAGTAGTTAATTAGTAGCAGTTGTAGTACTAATAGGAGTAGTAGTAGTAGTAGTAGTAGTAGTAATAGTAGTAGTAGTAGTAGTAGTAGTAGTAGTAATAGCTGTTGTTGTTGTTGTAAATTATTGTCCTAACTATTTTTTTTATTATCGTTAGTAGTAGTAGTAGTAGTAGTAGTAGTAGTAGTAGTAGTAGTAGTAGTAGTAGTAGTAAAAGTAATAGTAAAAGGAGGTGTAGGAAGAGGAGAGTTAACAGAAATTTTAGTACGATATTGTTGTAGAAAAGAAGAAAAGAATAAAAATCATTAATATAAAAAAAAATTAATGAAAAATGAATATCAGTTGAAGAATTGAATTAGTGACTATTTTAAAAAACATGACATAGGTTTAGAGGAGGAGGAGGAGGAGAAGCTGAGGAAGAAGAAGAGGAAGAAGAAGAAGAAGAAGAAGAAGAAGAAGAAGAAGAAGAAGAAGAAGAAGAAGAAGAAGTGGATGATGAATAGGAGGAGGAGAAGGATAAGGAGGAGGGGGGGGAGGAATCTCACAACTGGCAAACATTTCCTTCTTTCATGAGAGACAGTTACCCATCCTTCCCATGCAGCCTCCTCGTCATCCTCTTCTTGCTTTATCTCCTCCTCCTCCTCCTCCTCCTCCTCCTCCTCCTCCTCCTCCTCCTCCTCCTCCTCCTCCTCCTCCTCCTCCTCCTCCTCCTCCTCCTCCTCCTACAAGTACCATCGATATGTAGAAAGATTTGCTTGTTGAAGGTGAAAATTTGAAATTCGAGTATCTTGTCTGTGGTCACGATTTCAGTAGATG
>NC_087153.1:33910521-33923021 GCF_035594125.1 Scylla paramamosain | reverse complement strand
TGTCTTAACTGTTAGCATATCAAACTCACATCAAATTTAAGTACTAAACATTATGTGGCATATTAAAGAAGGCGTGGCGGCGGCCGAGGAAAGTACGTTGTGTGGGTTGGTCTTCCGGTGAAAACGTTGGCAGGCAACCTCACTGTGCCTTGCCAGGTTCATGGAAACAATTACCCAAGCAGGTCTTCGGATGTTGTGGGAAGTGTGTGTGTGTGTGTGTGTGTGTGTGTGTGTGTGTGTGTGTGTGTGTGTGTGTAAAAAGGTAATGCTCTTGTTGCGCATTGACATGAACCTAAGACGCAAGCTGGCTGGGCAGGACAGGGCAGGGCAGGGCGATCTATCTATTAGTGCGTTGGCAGGTGATCTGCGTGCCCGCTCCATACAGTCATGCCTAGGGACGGAATTAGCCGCGCCTGGTATGTTAATGCGGACCTGTCACACAAGCGCGTCCTGGGAGCGTGTAAACGTGTGGGTAACGATTGAAATGTAAAGGTGGAATGTGAATAGCCGGGCTAAGCGAGGGACTTAATATTTTTCTGTGTGTGTGTGTGTGTGTGTGTGTGTGTGTGTGTGTTATGAGTACACACCTGCATAGTTTCCAGAGGCCTATTACGTGTCAGGGCCGAGTGCCAGGGGTAAATATAAGACTCGCCTGTCACTTGACCGAGAAATGCGCAGCTATTCTTGTCAGCGAGATAAAACGAGAGAGTTATTTACGTCTCATGCCTGTGTGTGTGTGTGTGTGTGTGTGTGTGTGTGTGTGTGTGTGTGTGTGTGTGTGTGTGTGTGTGTGTGTGTGTGTGTAAACTTGACACGTCTGCACTAACTCCTCACCTTCATTGTCACGGGTTACTGCAGACCTTATGAGGAAAGTGTGTGTGTGTGTGTGTGTGTGTGTGTGTGTGTGTGTTTTGCCAGAGTCTGCTCCTTGCTGTTGAGAAAACCTTGACCACATCTCGTTCATCAAGGCCTCCCTCCCTCCCCTCCCTCTGCGCTATACTCGCCTCCGACCTCCACCTTCTCTTCCCATCAACCCGCCCGACCCAGCAATCAGAGGTGGTTTTGATAAGTTGACTGTCTCATTCCGCGTTAGTGGGAAGGGTGGGGGATAAGCGAGACCAGGGAAAAGGGAAAGGGAGTGAGAAAAGAGAGGAGACGCTAGGAGGAGGAAGGGCAGGATGGTGAGAGGACGGAGTGAAGGAGAAAGGGAGGGAGGGAGCTGTTGATCGGCACTCCCTGCTTCAAGGATAGTTCAAGGGACGCTTTATCACCCTCAGTACGAATGTCTAGGAAGTGAAACTTATCGTGCCTTATCTCCCCCCCCCTCACCTATCTCTCTCTCTCTTGATAGTGAAGAGGTGAGGTATGGCTAAAGATCATGAAAGGAGAAAAAGGACGGGTAGACAAGTAAGTAAACATGAAAGGAGGCTTGCCAATGATAACTGAGAACACAACTGTTGACCGGCAATAATGATGCTGGTCAGAGAGAGAGAGAGAGAGAGAGAGAGAGAGAGAGAGAGAGAGAGAGAGAGAGAGAGAGAATGTCTCGCCGCACCCACGAATGAATGGCTGAGATGACCTGAGGGCGGAGGGAGGAAGGGAGGGAGGGAGAAGAAGAGTGTGAGAGAGAAAGAGAAGAGAGACGGGAGGGACTGGAGGGAAGGAGGTGGTAGAGTAGGTGAGTGAGAGGCGGGAGGGAGGGAGGAAGGGATGGTCAGACGCCTCAAAATAACAACACAGGCGAGGTATCTTTAAAGTGTCTAGTTCTTCGTCTCTGATTCACTCCACTTCATCGCGTGCTCATCTTTTTTTTCAGTCTACCACACTCTTGCTTGTAAAGAAAACGTAAATATTACCGTAACACTTGCATAACAACCAGGAGACGTCGAGTGCTGTTTTTTTTTTATTATTTACCTGTGAAAGAGAAGTTCAGCAATATATTAATTTAGTTATACATTTGTTAATATCAAAGAGCTCAGGGACTTCTTGACTGAGATGCCGTGGTGGTGGTGGCAGCTGTGGTCGCGCCGTAATTACGCAAGAGTTTCGCGGGTTCCCAGAATGTATCGTCACGGGGGAGGACGTCTGCGGTCAGGACTCATCATCTCCTTACCCCCGACAACAGCACGGTCCGAAGATGATTTGGCCTCCAAGACAAAGCGACGCACCCACGGAAAAATAAGCAATTCTCGTAAGGTCTTTTTTTTTTTTTTTTCGGGCGGTGAAGGAGAGACGACGGGTTGTGTATCTAGGGGAAGGCTGGGACTGAAGGAGAACTAGTAGAAGTTGGAAAGAGTGAAGGTGCTCCTTGAAGGTGATACTTCATTACCTGCACCATGTCAGGTGATACTCAAAAGGTAATACCGATGGCTGTGGTGTGCCGCTAGAAACGATATGAGGAACAAGTGAAGGCTTTATCGTGTCTCCTCATTGGCATACGTCATTTAAAGACTGTTTTTCATAAAAAGTTATGCGAAGTAATGATTAAGAAAGGAAAATCGAACCGGGAATTACTGTAATATTTTCCTTATCAAGTTAACTGTAAGATCAACGTTTCATCACCTCTCGAAGTGCGGCTATTGGGTAACGGTAACACCTCTTGTCAGATGGACCGGAAGACCAAACCCGTGTCACTCTTTGCCCTTTCCTCGGTGCCACTGACCCACACCAACATCGAAAATGTAAACAAACAAACATAGAGTACTTACCAGGAGGTACTTTGAACTGCTTTTCCTGTTGTGAATCCTGGTGCTCCTGCTGCAGGGCAGGCTCGTAGGCGATTTGGGGTGGCAGACTGTATGGAGAGTCGCAGGTGGACTCGATGTAAGGTGAAGAGTAGCCAGCTGCAGGTGACCCGTAACTTGTGTCGAGTACTCTGTCATAGGAGGTATCAAAGCTGGAGTTGAGAACATCGTATACATTGTTCTGGCTGCCAAATGCTTCACACCCGACTGCCCCGTAGTTGTTAAGTGTGTTGCTGGCAGAGGTGATGTAGCTGGACTCCATATTTCCGTCTAGGGCAGGAGTGGTGCGTGACGTGGGCCGCGGTGGCGCGGGAGAACCTCCAACGTTGCGACTCATGGGTGATGCTTGACCTACACTGCAGCCGCTGCTGTAGCCCGACTCGCCTCCAGGGGACAACAGACTGTATTCACTGAATGGTACGTCCAAGTAGGGCTTGCTGAACCCTGTCTGTTGAGGCGCGTCAAACATCTGATAGTGTGGCTGCTGGGGATGCTGGAAGTGCTGCTGCTGTGGAAGCTGATGCAGGGGACGTGCTTGTTGCCCGCCGAAGGTCTGCGGGCTGAATGAAGCCTCGGCTCCTTGGCTGACCAGGGAGTTCAGGTCCAGTACGGTTACGTCCGCACTCCACGACATGACTGGGTGTTGCTTGCACGGTCACAATTTGAGCAATGTCCGGCTCTGTGAGGGTGGCGCTGGTGGTGGAGAGGCGAGGTGGCGCGTGCGGGTAGGAGGCGCGCTGCCTAGGTAGTGTGCGCCAGACTGTGGTAGCGTGGGGTGTGCACTGCTCCGCTGCTGCTGCTGCTGCTGCTGCTGCCGTTGCCTGACTCACTCGGTGACTCACGCTTCTTGGGAACTGCCCAGTCGCTGCTCCTACGGGCGAGGACTTGCCTCGCGCCCCTAGTTTGAGGGGCACCTCTTGTTCTGCGTCAGGTGCTTGGTGTTCCAAGCTGAGATATGAAGAGGCCTTGGCCGTGCCCACAAATAAACCAAACAAAGTCGTCGTGGGCCGCTGCTATACACGCACAAACACAGGCAACCAACGAGCTCACTCACACGCCAGCTGGCGGCAGAGGTGCTGAGCTGCGGGTGGCGGACGTGGGTCTGGGCTATCACGGCCCAGACCCAGCGTTTTATATCCGAGCGGTGTGATACCTGTTAGCATTTTAGCTACACGCAAGGCAGAAGCACGTGTCCTGGGGGGATGGGGGGAACTACTATGGTGGAGGTCAAGGGTAGAGGGGGATAGACCGAGGTGAAGGGTGCTGGCGGAGCTGTGAGGCTTGATAAAGGTGAAGTAAGTTGGTGGTGGTGTTTTGGTGAGAATTACGATGAATAAAGATGACGCAATGAAGGCCGTTTATATTATTTCACGTGTGTGTGTGTGTGTGTGTGTGTGTGTGTGTGTGTGTGTGTGTGTGTGTGTGTGTGTGTGTATCCTGATGGAAGACAAATAAACAAAACCTGTCTATTATATTCTTGTTACCAGTTCGTGTTTACGGAAAACCTATGTATGGGAACTAGTGCGACAGGTATAGACTGGCCAGGACAGGTGTGACAACAAGTAGGACCATATCAACAGCAGGAAGAGTACATAAGCACAGGTGTATGGAGAACAGCACAGGTGGAGAGGTGCAAATGGAAGTAGTGGCCCTCTGACATGGGTGCTGTTCAGGGAAAAAAAAAAAAAAAAAGTGTAGGAGCGGGGAGTGTGGGGGGGGAGGCGTAAGGGATGAGGAAGAGAAAGAAGAGGCGTGGGGGTATAGTATTAGTACACACACACACACATTGTTTATTGTTTATTGAACCCCAGCCAAGAGGTTGAAAAGTGTTGAAGCCTCAGGCACCTGTTCAGTTTCCCAGATGGCCGTCGCGGGGCGCTGCCTATCGACCACCTCTCTCTCTTTCTCTGACGTCACGATATCGCCGCAAAGATTACGCTATGACTCACCTCAATGTTGACCAATCAGCTAACGGCGACATATAGCAAAAAGCCAATCAGGAAGTGCAGGGTGTGTCCAACCGGGAAAAAAGCGACCAATCCGCACAGAGATATTGGAGGTGTGTCTGGCATAAACCAATGAGAGTCGTGAGGGGGCGGAGCTAAAGACGGGATTACCCATCCTCAAGGAAAGAGAAGTTTTGTGTTAGTCGGTCAGTTGTAGCGATTCGGGGAACATGGCATGGGTTTCTGCAGAGGCGACACTTTCTTCCTGACTTTCTCACTCATCCCTGTCCCCTTTATCCAAGTCGGTAATATCCTACACCCAACATACAGAGGGGAACACACAAACGCACACCGCCCACCTCATTTTAGCAGCGTCCGGGCCACCACCTCGTTTCCGGATCCTGATGTGGGGCTTCCATGGGAGTCTGTCGGTCGGTCGGTTTGTGCAATGAGGTCACGCTTAATTATTATTTTTTTCAAATCATTCTGTTGCGTATATTCTTCCTCTCGCCGCAGGTAGTCGAGGAGGCGTCCTTCGGGGAAAGCAGCAGCGGCGGCAGGAAACAAGGAGTGAATTTATGGGGTGACTTTTTGGAAGTAAGAAGCGTGTCTCCATCGCGCGTGTTTCCTCGCCAGTGTAATTATTGGGCCACATTTTGGGAAATGGGGCGAGGGTTACGAGGAAGGAAGGAAGGAAGGAAAGGGAACCCACACCGTTAATTGGTCAGTCTAGTTCCACTGGCTTGTTTTTCTTTCAGTTTTCTTGAAATGCTACTTGAGAATAAAATTGTTACTTCATATATAAAATTACTTTTCTTTTTCTCTTTTAAAGAGTATATGAAGTTATTCTTTTCACTGGGAGTAATCGTGTGAATTGCTGCGTTGTCATGCAAAGAATGCAAACAAACATTTTGGTATGCTTGTCACTTGGGTGAACACAGAACAAATTTAGCTGTTGTACATTGTGTTTTGGTTCTTGCATTGGAAGAAGGTGAATGTTATGTTTTCATGCTGATAGGACTGCAACACTGACTGTTGATATGCATTTATTTGCAACTGTGAAGAATGTATGATAAATTTTCGTGGAGGGAGAGAGAGAGAGAGAGAGAGAGAGAGAGAGAGAGAGAGAGAGAGAGAGAGAGAGAGAGAGAGAGACTAGATAACACGAATGCACATCATCTGGGACAACGTAGAATGCAAACAGGACATCATTTGAATGAGTATTGATCCATTTCTATCAGTGTGAGGAGGAGACATCTCATATAATTGACAACAAATGGCAATATACTTATGAAATAATTTGTAATGACTAAGTTTTCTTGTCGCTGGGATCCACTCATTTGACCTGACATTGTAAAGCAGACTTTCACTCAAGAGACCATTTCGAGTAAAAGTATGGGATGTTTTATGGTAGATAGAGCTGACTTCATCGTACTCTTCTGTAAACCAAGATAAGTGTTGGGTTTGTTAAAGCTTAGGCTAGAGATAAAATAGCCACCAACAGTAGCATAAGTGATGACGTCGGATCCCAAAAGATTCCGAAGAGGTTTTACCCATCGCCTGCTCGTGGGTGTGATCACTGTTGCAATTTGTTAAAACAGCTGCAGGATACTGAGTCTGTGAAGGCTACCGAAAAGCACGTTCTTTTATATTGACAATGCACCATTCCATCTTATTTCGGCAACAACAAGCTTACGTCTGCATCAATGTGCCTCGATTCAGAACCACAGAACAATTGCTGATTCAGCACAATTCTCTTGCCACTTGTCATAATTATCTGCGAAACTTAGTTGGTGTTTGTCTCTTGAACTGCTATGAATACCAACTCCGTTATTTCAGTTTATGGCGCAAATATTGGTAGTCGTCTGGTCATCAGAGTGAGTCAGGACGAGACAAAACAGTTGGAAAGTAAAAGAAAGAATCCTTGCAACGCCCGAGTTTTGAGTAAATTGATCGATGCTGATGGAAGTTGTTTACGCAGGAAATTAAAGGAAAGGGAATGGTGCTGGTGTGGGGAAGTGGAATGGCGAGAGAGGGCGAAACGGTATAGGTACTTGATCAGTCGTGTGTGTGTGTGTGTGTGTGTGGTTTGAAAGATTTGTTTAACTATGGCAGTGCCAAGTAGGGTATGGGAGTACAATGTATAGATATTGAGTTTAAACAACGTATACTATGAAATAACAATATAAACAAGATATATTTTCTTCGAATTAGAAATAATACAAGCAACTATGAAAAATGTTTTTGAAAGTAAAGTAGTGTTTGGCTAGAATGAATAAAGATGGAATCATTTTTTACTTTTAGATAAATAAAGTCTCTAGCATTGACAATAACAATAATACGCCTTTATGTAATTCTTTCTGCCACGAATGAAGGAAAGACATTTAATAAGTACTGAATTTAATTTCCTGTATCACTGATATCACGTAAAGAACAATTTATCTCTTCTATGTCAATATTATTGTATCTACTTATATTAGGTAATGTAAGGTTTCCATACTCATACATTCATACTCTCATTTGATATTGCTTAGAGAGTGTCAGTAAATGGTTTTGTACTTGCGCTTTTCTATTATTCCATAATTTTTACATGCTAGGCTGTTACAGCCTCCTCTGACCGCTTTAGCTTGGATATACATACAAGATGTCCTTAATTTAAATGTTTTTCGCCCATTCACCAGTAACATTGGAATTTAACAATTTGATTATTTTTGTCTAACCAGTGGAATTTGTAAAGATCTACATTATACACTATTTTGATGAATTTATAAATAATATTTTAAATCAAACATCCATTATAACCATAAGCATTTAAATATTAGAAATATGTGATCCTGATGTCTGTAAACTCTAGGGGATTAGTAAACCGTGTTTCACACGAATATGCACGTGAAACACACACACACACACACACACACACACACACACACACACACACACACACACACACACACATATATATATATATATATATATATATATATATATATATATATATATATATATATATATATATATATATATATATATATATATATATATATATATATATATATATATATATATATATATATATATATATATATATATATATATATATATATATATATATATATATATATATAGTAGAATAGGTTCTGAGTTACAGATAAGGTAAGCAGAAATACACCAGACTTCCTTCTTTATTTATTGCAACGTTCCATCTTCATAGAAGGCACCATCAGGATAAAAAGATTGGTAAAAATAAGCCCAAAGACAAACCATAAGATATTAAATTATAATAAGGACAAAAAAAAAAAAATAGCAACTAAAAGTGGGACAGGCAGGTAAGCTGGCAGGCAGGCCGATAGGTTATTTTTGTATTTTTTTTTTTTTTTTTTTTTTGTTTGCTTGCTTGCCTGTTCCCCTTTTAATTACTGTTTTTTTTTTTGTCTCTATTGTAATTTGATGTTTTATGATTTGTCTTTGTGCTTATTTTTACCAATCTCTTTTGCCTGATGATGCCTTTTGTGGTGAAACGTTACAATAAATTAAGGAAGTCTGGTATATATATATCCCTGCTTACCTTATCTATCAATCTGTCTATCTATCTATCTATCTACCTATCTATCTATCTAATCATTTGTTACTGTACTGGTTAAACAGCATTTAAAGCACATTGTAACTTTATTTTTTCCTTTTATAACAATCGTGTCGTCTGTGCTGAGCTGACATAAACATAAACTATATATCAAAATCACTGAACTTCATTGCTAGGTCTCAAATAAGAGGCATGCCAAAATATTTAACATAAATATTTCCTTAAAATTTATTCAGGTGTGTGTGTGTGTGTGTGTGTATGTGTGTGTGTGTGTGTGTGTGTGTGTGTGAAGTTCGGGCTTTCTTATGTAGTACGTGTCATGTTATGTTTCATAGCATAAGACGCCTTGACTGGACCACAGTGACTTTTCATAATTTTATGAGACCAAATCAACAACTTCCGTAAACCAACCCAACTTATGACATCCATATAACATTGACCTGTGTGTGGTTCTGCTGCCTGGCGGTACGAGTATGTCACACCAGGTGCGCAGAAACTGTGAGATTTCATGCGCCTATCTTTAATTACTTATTACTTTTAATACCTTTCTTTTAGATTTTTTTTTTTCCAGCGATATCTCCCGAACAAGGAGACATTTATTTACAAACAAAAGTAACCAGGGTAATGTGTTGTTTACATCGACATGACGCTGCCGGGGCTTAGCGATATGGTGGGTGACGTCACGGCGCGATTACTCCAGCCGAGAGGAAGGCGCTATCTCTGTCCCCCACCCTCCCGTCCTGCGTCAGTGCTGGAGGTACGTGGGGACAGGAGGAGGCTGGCACGAGCTTGCGTTACTCGCCGAGCTGCGTCACCCCCTCTTTCTGTATAGTATGTACACTGTTGCAACAATTGGTCTTCGAGTCCTTCTGTATTACTACTGCGTCTAATGCTGTTGTTGTTGTTGCTACTGCTGCTGCTGCTGCTGCTGCTGCTGCTGCTGCTGCTGCTGCTGCTGCTGCTGCTGCTGCTGTTGCTGCTGCTGCTGCTGCTGCTGCTGCTGCTACTGCTGCTGCTGCTGCTGCTGCTGCTGCTGCTGCTGCTGCTGCTGCTGCTGCTGCTGCTGCTACTACTACTACTACTACTACTACTACTACTACTACTACTACTACTACTACTACTACTATTTTTATTGCTACTACAAATACTACTCTACAACCATTTCTGATACTTGTCTATCTGCAAGCAAATCATTCATAACTACAGACGAAGTATGCTTAAGCCAAGAGCAATGCCACGATTGAGTATGATGATGATGATCAACAACAACAACACACTGGTCTCTCATGGCGACGTGGTGTCTACCAAGTCCTTCGTCCTCATGTCCAGCTGTCTGTCAGTGGTTGTCATTCATTGCTTTTTTTTTCATTCTTTCTTTCATTTAATTATCATTTACTTCCTACATCTCCCTCATTTCTTCCTCCTCCAACGAGTACAGCTAGCACTATCTACTATTGATACGACTACCACCACTATAACAATAAGACCAATAATAATGATAATAATAATAATAATGATAATAATAATAACTAATAATAATGATAACAATTACCAAACCGTTAGGAGCACGCACTAAAAATAACAGTGAAATAGCTGAACGCTTAGGGTATCCCGGTGTCTGAATTCCTAAAATCGAAACAAAAAGACGAGAAATGAGAAGCGCTCCAATATTTCGTAAGGACACTGCCGCTTACTTTCCCAGCCCTTTACCGGTCGGAGCTTGCTTGTCCTTCTGGAAGAGTGGGGAAGACCAGGAGGAGGGGGAGGTCTTATCTCACGCGTAGGTGGGGAGAGAGAGACGCCGGGAACGGACGGAGAGAGAGACAGGGGAAGTGGAGGTAGGAAGAAAGGAGAGGGACAGAGGGAGGGGGAAAAAAGAGCTACATCATGCTGTTAATCCTCATTTGATTTTGATGTCACACGGGGAATATCGTTGACCTGCGGAAATGGAGGCTCTAGTTGGGTCTTTTTCCTGTAGGCTGCGGGATTGGGTAAGGGTGTGCGTGTGTGTGGGCGTGTGTGTGGGTGTGTGTGCGTGTGTGTGTGTGTGTGTGTGGGTGTGTGTGTGGGTGGGTTGGGTGTGATGCTATTAGCGTGATGTGCGTTTACACGTGGATAGGTTACGAGGGCTTGAAGTGTGGATGTGGGAGGTTTGTTTCTTTGTGCAGTGTAATGGTAAGGAAGGAAGTGTTGAATGTTACCGAAAACGAATGAGTGAGAAAGTGAAGTTATATTAAAATTGAAAGGAAGAAAAAAAAAATTGGAAAGAATTGTAATCAAGGGATTCAAGCATGATAAAGCCAGACTTAAATAGCAAGACAATAACAATAACAATACAAATACAACGACAGTTACAAAACGGAGCAACATCAACAACAACAACAACAACAACAACAACAACAACAATAGCAATAATCATAATAACAACAACAATTTAATTTCATTCGAAAGAGTACACCTTAGCACCGAAAGCAGTCATTGGGGATATGCTAAAAAAAAAAAAAGGATAATAAATATAAAAATATATATTTTTAAATAAGAAAACTAACGTTAGAATTAAGAATGCTAATAATGATAATAATAATGATAATAATAATAATAATAATAATAGTAATAATGATAATAATAATAATAATAATAATAATAATAATAATAATAATAACAATAATACGTACATTAATTAGACATGCAGTGTTGGGAGAGTGAGAAAAGAGTTGAATTTTACGAAAGGGGATTGAATGGGGAAGTGAGGAGATGTACAGACGCTAATATGTAATGTTAAATTGTGGCTACGTTTGCTAAGTTAGAAATCTTTTACTGGTATAGACGGTAATTTTCACCAATGAGAACTCAGAAAAAAATAAATAAATAAAAATAAATAAATGAATAAATAAACGATTAATCAATTAATAAATTAAGAAAAGTTTTGTATAGACACAGGGTAAAAAAGAGAAAACTTGATTTCGTCTTTTCTAATCTGCAGAGCTGTTTAAGAGATTGGGAAAAAAAATGTATCCTAAAACATTATAGGTGCTTATAGTAAAAAAAAAAAAAAAAAAAAAAAGATTCCGCAGTGGAAAGTCAAGCACGAGGGTAGGCAAGGACTGTGCTAGCTCGTGGAATGGTATTGGTTTCGCTGAGTCGAGGTGATGATTCCTCCCAGTGCGAATAATCTGAGGCTGAAAGTGCAGCCCCATTATAAAGAACGAAAGTTTCAAATGCGTAGCTCTGATTATGGAGAATTAAAGCTAAAAATAATACTTCGTAGTTTGATGAGTTTAAATTGAAAGCAGATATCCCATTGTAAAGAAGTGAAGTTGAAATTAATACTCCTAGTAAAAAGAAATTACAGTTTAAAGTAACGTTCCTAGTTCGCAGCAAGAAGAATTAAATTTTATGTCAAAGCTTTCAGTATGAAAAAAAAAATAAAGTTGAAGTTAAGTCATATTAATCGAATTAATATGTAAAATAAAAAAAATCACGAATAGAGAGACAGATGAGGCACTGAAAATATACATATGTAGATAGAGACAGCAAGGAAAGAGATAAGATAGACACATAATTACATGTTCTCGCAGATTGAGGGGAGAAACGAAATACATTGATAAAAGAAGGAAGAGGACCAATAAAAAAAAATAATAGATAAGTGAACAGGCTGCAGGAAATACCACGTATATCAGTAATTAAGGAGGCAGTGAAATGCTGCGCTTAGTACCATTCGTATGATGATAAGGAAGTGACTGAGTAATTAGATAAATAACACATACGAGAAAGGAAAGTACAGGACGAGTGAATCAGTACATGAAAGTGAGATACCAATCGCTTACAAAAATTAGATGAATAAAAGACAAAAGTAAATGATAAGGTTGAAAAAGAGTGAAGGGAAGCAAACCAAAGTTAAAGGGATCCATATTTAATTTGTCGTTCTTGGTGCCTTAACGAAGTATTGGTGGTGGTGGTGGTGGTGGTGGTGGTGGTGAAGACAGGAAAGGTAATGTTTTTACTTAGTCATGACTCTTAAGCAACAGTTTAAAGAAATACATTAATATAACAGTTAGTGTTAGTATGTGTTCAGAGATGCATGGAAATTTTGACCACATGCAATTATGTTTATTTTTTCTCATAATGATTTTCAATTAACTCAAAACAAAAAAGGTCTAAGGAAGAATGAAAGGAACATAAAGTGGACGTATTAAAACATATTATAACCACTATTCAACCTCATCATCA